>NC_029788.2:32283384-32287181 GCF_000816755.2 Arachis ipaensis
TTTTTCTGTGATTTCAGGTATTTTCTGGCTGAAATTGAGGGACTTGAGCAAAAATCAGATTCAGAGGTTGAAGAAGGACTGCTGATGCTGTTGGATTCTGACCTCCCTGCACTCAAAGTGGATTTTCTAGAGCTACAGAACTTAAAATGGCACGCTTCCAATTGCTTTGGAAAGTAAACATTCAGGGCTTTCCAGCAATATATAATAGTCCATACTTTGGCCGAGTTTAGATGACGTAAAAGGGCGTTGAACGCCAGTTCTACGCTGCTGTCTGGAGTTAAACGCCAGAAACAAGTCACAAACCAGAGTTGAACGCCAGAAATATGTTACAACCTGGCGTTCAACTCCAAAAAGAGCCTCTGCATGTGTAACATTCAAGCACAGCCCAAGCACACACCAAGTGAGCCCCGGAAGTGGATTTATGCATCAATTACTTACTTCTGTAAACCCTAGTAGCTACTTTATTATAAATAGGACTTTTTACTATTGTATTAGACATCCTGGATTGTATTTTTGATCCTGTGATCACGTTTTGGGGGCTGGCCTCTCGGCCATGCCTGAACCTTTCACTTATGTATTTTCAAACGGTAGAGTTTCTACACTCCATAGATTAAGGTGTGGAGCTCTGCTGTTCCTCATGAATTAATGCAAAGTACTACTGTTTTTCTATTCAATTCAACTTATTCCGCTTCTAAGATATTCATTCGCACTTCAACCTGAATGTGATGAACGTGACAATCATCATCATTCCCTATGAACGCGTGCCTGACAACCACTTCCGTTCTATCTTAGATTGAATGAGTATCTCTTGGATCTCTTAATCAGAATCTTCGTGGTATAAGCTAGATTGATGGCGGCATTCATGAGAGTCCGGAAAGTCTAAACCTTGTCTGTGGTATTCCGAGTAGGACTCTGGGATTGAATGACTATGACGAACTTCAAACTCCCGAGTGCTGGGCATAGTGACAGACGCAAAAGGATAGTAAATCCTATTCCAGTATGATCGAGAACCTCCAGATGATTAGCCGTGCTGTGACAGAGCATTTGGACCATTTTCACAGAGAGGATAGGACGCAGCCAGTGATCACGGTGATGCCTCCAGACGATTAGCCATGCAGTGACAGCGCATCGGACCATTTTTCAGAGAGGATCAAAAGTAGCCATTGATAACGGTGATGTCCTTACATAAAGCCAGCCATAGAAAGGAGTAGGATTGATTGGATGAAGACAGCAGGAAAGCAGAAGTTCAGAGGGACGAATGCATCTCTATACGCTTATCTGGAATTCTCACCAATGAATTACATAAGTATTTCTATCATTATTTTCTTTTTATTATTAATTTCAAAAACTCCATAACTATTTTATATCCGCCTGACTGAGATTTACAAGGTGACCATAGCTTGCTTCATACCAACAATCTCCGTGGGATCGACCCTTACTCACGTAAGGTTTATTACTTGGACGACCCAGTGCACTTGCTGGTTAGTTGTATCGAAGTTGTGAATGAAAAACAATTTACTAAAATGTGCGTACAAAGTTTTTGATGCCGTTGCCTGAGATTACAATTTTGTGCACCAAGTTTTTGGCGCCGTTGCCGGGGATTATTTGAGTTTGGACAACTGTCAGTTCATCTTGTTGCTTAGATTGGGTAATTTTCTTCTTATTTTCAAAAAGTTTTCAAAAAAAATTTTTCAAAAATCTTTCAAAAATTTCTCATCTGTTTTCAAAAATATATTTTTCTTCAGAATTTTTAAGAATGAATTCTAGTGTTTCATGAAGCATGTTGAAGCCTGGCTGGCTGTAAAGCCATGTCTAAATTCTTTTGGATTGGGGCTTCAACTAATCACCTCAATGGATGAAATTTACATGCTAAAGCTTGACTGGCTATTAAGCCATGTCTAACCCTCAGATTGGAGCTTTAGACTAAAAAGCAAGATTCCTGGAATTCATATTAAAAATTTTGGAATCCTTATTTTTCTTTTTCACATTAATTTTCGAAAAATACCAAAAAAATTAGAAAATCATAAAAATCAAAATATATTTTTTTGTTTGAGTCATGTGTCATGTTATAAGTTTGGTGTCAATTGCATATTCATCTTGTATTTTTCGAAAATTCATGCATTCATAGTGTTCTTCATGATCTTCAAGTTGTTCTTGGTAAGTCTTCTTGTTTGATCTTGATGGTTTCTTGTTTTGCACCTTTTGTTGTTTTTCATATGCATTTTTGCATTCATAGTGTCTAAACATGAAAGATTTCTAAGTTTGGTGTCTTGCATGTTTTCTTTGCATATAAAATTTTCAAAAATAAGTTCTTGATGTTCATCATGATCTTCATAGTGTTCTTGGTGTTCATCTTGACATTCATAGTGTTCTTGCATGCATTCCTTGTTTTGATCCAAAAAGAAAAGAGAAAAATTAGATTTGACTTTTTCAAAAATTTTTAAAATCTAGTTGTTTTTATGAGTCAAATCAAATTTTCAATTTAAAAATCTTATCTTTTTCAAAATCTTTTTCAAAAATCAAATCTTTTTCATTTTTCTTAGTTATTTTCAAAAATTTTAAAAATATTTTTCAAAAATCTTTTTCTTATCTTTATCACATAATTTTTGAAAATAACATCATCAATTAATGTTTTGATTCAAAAATTTCAAGTTTGTTACTTGCTTGTTAAGAAAGATTCAAACTTTAAGTCCTAGAATCATATCTTGTGATTTCTTGTGAATCAAGTCATTAATTGTGATTTTAAAAATCAAATCTTTTTCAAAACTAATTTCAATCATATCTTTTCAAAAATATCTTCTTTTTTTTTTTTCAAAAATTTGATTTCAAAATATCTTTTCTAACTTCTTATCTTCTTATCTTTTCAAAATTGATTTTCAAATTTGTTTCAACTAACTAACTAACTTTTTGTTTGTTTCTTATCTCTTTCAAAACTACCTAAGTAACTCTCTCTCTCTAATTTTTGAAAATATCTTCCCTCTTTTTCAAAATTTCTTTTTTAATTAACTAATTATTTTAATTTTTGATCTTAATTTCCAAAAATTACTAACCTTTTTCAAAAACTATTTTCGAAAATCACTAACTCTTTTTCAAAAATAATTTTCGAAAATCCTTCTCTCTCATCTCCTTCTATTTGTTTATTCATATACTAACACTTCATCTCACCAAAAATCCGAACCCTCTCTCTCTGAGTTCAGATTTTCTCTTCTTCTTTTCTTCTACTCACATAAGGGAACCTCTATGCTTGGGCAAAAAGGATCTCTATTATTATTATTTTTCTGTCCCCTCTTTTTCATATGAGCAGGAGCAAGGACAAGAAAACTCTTGTTGAAGCAGATCCAGAACCTGAAAGGACTCTGAAGAGAAAACTAAGAGAAGCTAAATTACAACAATCCAGCAAGCACCTGTTAGAAATTTTCGAACAGGAAGAGGAGATGGCAGCCAAAAATAATAATAATGCAAGGAGGATGCTTGGTGACTTTACTGCACCTAATTCCAATTTACATGGAAGAAGCATCTCCATCCCTACCATTGGAGCAAACAATTTTGAGCTGAAACCTCAGCTAGTTTCTCTGATGTAGTAGAACTGCAAGTTTCATGGACTTCCATTTGAAGATCCTTTTCAGTTCTTAACTGAATTCTTGCAGATCTGTGATACTGTTAAGACTAATGGAGTAGATCCTGAAGTCTACAGACTCATGCTTTTCCCTTTTGCTGTAAGAGACAGAGCTAGAGTGTGGTTGGACTCTCAACCCAAAGATAGCCTGAACTCTTGGGATAAGCTGGTCAAGGCTTTC
>NC_029788.2:32287414-32289936 GCF_000816755.2 Arachis ipaensis
TTGATACTCTGAATGCCATATTGGCTCAGAATAAAATATTGACTCAGCAAGTCAATATGATTTCTCAAAGTCTGAATGGAATGCAAGCTGCACCCAACAGTACTCAAGAGGCATCTTCTGAAGAAGAAGCTTATGATCCTGAGAACCCTGCAATAGCAGAGGTGAAATACATGGGTGAACCTTATGGAAACACCTATAATCCCTCATGGAGAAATCACCCAAATCTCTCATGGAATGATCAACAAAAGCCTCAACAAGGCTTTAATAATGGTGGAAGAAACAGGTTTAACAATAATAAACCTTTTCCATCATCCACTCAGCAACAGACAGAGAACTCTGAACAAAATACCTCTAATTTAGCAAATTTAGTCTCTGATCTATCTAAGGTCACTGTGAGTTTCATGAATGAAACAAGGTCCTCCATTAGAAATTTGGAAGCACAAGTGGGCCAGCTGAGTAAAAGGATCACTGAAATCCCTCCTAGTACTCTCCCAAGCAATACAGAAGAGAATCCAAAAGGAGAGTGCAAGGCCATTGAATTAATTACCATGGCCGAACCTGTAAGGGAGGTTGAGGACGTATATCCCAGTGAGGAAGACCTCCTGGGACGTCCAGTGATCAATAAGGAGTTTCCCTCTGAGGAACCAAAGGAATCTGAGGCTCAACTAGAGACCATAGAGATTCCATTAAACCTCCTTATGCCATTCATGAGCTCTGATGAGTATTCCTCTTCTGAAGAGAATGAGGATGTTACTGAAGAGCAAGCTGCCAAGTTTCTTGGTGCAATCATGAAGATGAATGCCAAATTATTTGGTATTGAGACTTGGGAAGATGAACCTCCCTTGTTCACCAATAAACTAAGTGATCTGGATCAACTGACATTGCCTCAGAAGAAATAGGATCCTGGGAAGTTCCTAATACCTTGTACCATAGGCACCATGATCTTTGAAAAGGCTCTGTGTGACCTTGATTCAGGGATAAACCTTATGCTCCTCTCTGTAATAGAGAAACTGGGAATCTTTGGGGTACAAGCTGCTAAAATCTCATTAGAGATGGCAGACAATTCAAGAAAACAGGCTTATGGACAAGTAGAGGACGTGTTAGTAAAGGTTGAAGGCCTTTACATCCCTGTTGGTTAGTAAAGGTTGAAGGCCTTTACATCCCTGCTGATTTCATAGTCCTAGATACTGGGAAGGATGAGGATGAATCCATCATCCTAGGAAGACCTTTCCTAGCCACAGCAAGAGCTGTGATTGATGTGGACAGAGGAGAATTGATCCTTCAAATAAATGAGGACAACCTTGTGTTTACAACTCAAGGATCTCTCTCTGCATCCATAGAGAGGAAGCATAAAAAGCTTCTCTCAAAGTAGAGTCAACCAAAGCCCCCACAGTCAAACTCTAAGTTTGGTGTTGAGAGGCCACAACCAAACTCTAAGTTTGGTGTCAAACCCCCATATCCAAACTCTAAGTTTGGTGTTGGGAGGTCTCAACAAAGCTTTGCACATCTGTGAGACTCCATGAGAGCCCACTGTCAAGCTATTGACATTAAAGAAGCACTTGTTGGGAGGCAACCCAATGTTTATTTATCTAATTTTCATTGTTTTTCATGTTTTATTAGGTTCATGATCATGTGGAGTCACAAAATAAATCAAAAAATTGAAAACAGAATCAAAAACAGCAGAAAAAAATTCACACCCTGGAGAAAGACCTTACTGGCGTTTAAACACTAGTAAGAAGCATGTTTTGGGCGTTCAACGCCAGAACAGAGCATGGTTCTGGCGCTGAACGCCAGAAATGCACCCTGGAAAAGAGCTGGCGCTGAACGCCTAGAACAAGCATGGTTCTGGCGTTCAACGCCAGAAATGGGCAACAAATGGGCGTTCAACGCCCAGAACAAGCACCAATCTGGCGCTGAACGCCCAAAGTTGTGTGCAAGGGCATTTTGCATGCCTAATTTGGTGCAAGGTTGTAAATCTTTGAACACCTCGGGATCTGTGGACCCCACAGGATCACCTCAGGATCTGTGGACCCCACAGGATCCCCACCTACCTCCACTCACTTCTTCTCACCCCTCTTTCACACAATCCCATAAACACTCTTCCCCAAAACCCTTCACCAATCACCTCAATCTCTCTTCCCTATCACCACTTCATCACTCACATCCATCCACTCTTCCCCATAAACTCCACCTACCTTCAAAATTCAACATCTCTTTCCCACCCAAACCCACCCATATGGCCGAATACACACATCCCTCCATCTCCTCCATATCTTCTTCTTCTTCTTCTTCTATTCTTTCTTCTTTTGTTCGAGGGCAAGCAACATTCTAAGTTTGGTGTGGTAAAAGCATAGCTTTTTTGTTTTTCCATAACCATTAATGGCACCTAAGGCCAGAGAAACCTCAAGAAAGAGGAAAGGGAAGACAATTGCTTCCACTGCTTCCACATGGGAGATGGAAAGATTCATCTCAAGGGTCTATAGCTCAGTGGTAGAACATGTGGCTACAAATCAAGAGATCCC
>NC_029788.2:32290387-32298573 GCF_000816755.2 Arachis ipaensis
AATTAAGGGTGGAACATCAAGAGCACTCCATCATCCTTCATGAAATTAGAGAAGATCAAAAAGCAATGAGGGAGGAGCAATAAAGACAAGGAAGAGACATAGAAGAGTTCAAGGACATCATTGGTTCCTCAAGAAGGAAACGCCACCATCACTAAGGTGGACTCATTCCTTGTTCTTACTTTCTCTGTTTTTCGTTTTCTATGTTAAGTGCTTGTCTATGTTTGTGTCTTCATTACATGATCATTAGTATTTAGTAACTATGCCTTAAAGATATGAATGTCCTATGAATCCATCACCTCTCTTAAATGAAAACTATTTTAATTCAAAAGAACAAGAAGTACATGAGTTTCGAATTTGTCCTTGAACTTAGTTTAATTATATTGATGTGGTGACAATGCTTCTTGTTTTCTGAATGAATGCTTGAACAGTGCATATGTCTTTTGAAGTTGTTGTTTAAGAATGTTAAATATGTTGGCGCTTGAAAGAATGATGACAAGGAGACATGTTATTTGATAATCTAAAAAATCATAAAAATGATTCTTGAAGCAAGAAAAAGCAGCAAAGAACAAAGCTTGCAGAAAAAAAAAATAGGCGAAAAAAAAAAGAGAAAAAGCAAGCAAAAAAAGCCAAAAGCTCTTAAACCCAAGAGGCAAGAGCAAAAAGCCAATAACCCTTAAAACCAAAAGGCAAGGGTAAATAAAAAGGATCCCAAGGCTTTGAGCATCAGTGGATAGGAGGGCCAAAAAGGAATAAAATCCTGGTCTAAGCGGCAAAACCAAACTGTCCCTAACCATGTGAACTTTGGCCGAGTTTAGATGACGTAAAATGGCGTTGAACGCCAGTTCTACGCTGTTGTCTGGAGTTAAACGCCAGAAACAAGTCACAAACCAGAGTTGAACGCCAAAATTACGTTACAACCTGGCATTCAACTCTAGAAAGAGCCTCTGCACATGTAACATTCAAGCTCAGCCCAAGCACACACCAAGTGGGCCCCGGAAGTGGATTTATGCATCAATTACTTACTTCTGTAAACCCTAGTAGCTACTTTATTATAAATAGGACTTTTTACTATTGTATTAGACATCCTGGGTTGTATTTTTGATCCTGTGATCACGTTTTGGGGGGCTGGCCTCTCGGCCATGCCTGAACCTTTCTCTTATGTATTTTCAAACGGTAGAGTTTCTACACTCCATAGATTAAGGTGTGGAGCTCTGCTGTTCCTCATGAATTAATGCAAAGTACTACTGTTTTTCTATTCAATTCAACTTATTCCGCTTTTAAGATATTCATTCGCACTTCAACCTGAATGTGATGAATGTGACAATCATCATCATTCCCTATGAACGCGTGCCTGACAACCACTTCCGTTCTACCTTAGATTGAATGAGTATCTCTTGGATCTCTTAATCAGAATCTTCGTGGTATAAGCTAGATTGATGGCGGCATTCATGAGAGTCCGGAAAGTCTAAACCTTGTCTGTGGTATTCCGAGTAGGACTCTGGGATTGAATGACTGTGACGAACTTCAAACTCGCGAGTGCTGGGCATAGTGACAGACGCAAAAGGATAGTAAATCATATTCCAGTATGATCGAGAACCTCCAGATGATTAGCCGTGCTGTGATAGAGCATTTGGACCATTTTCACAGAGAGGATAGGACGCAGCCAGTGATCACGGTGATGCCTCCAGACGATTAGCCATGTAGTGACAGCGCATCGGACCATTTTCCAGAGAGGATCAAAAGTAGCCATTGATAACGGTGATGTCCTTACATAAAGCCAGCCATAGAAAGGAGTAGGATTGATTGGATGAAGACAGCAGGAAAGCAGAAGTTCAGAGGATGAACGCATCTCTATACGCTTATCTGAAATTCTCACCAATGAATTACATAAGTGTTTCTATCATTATTTTCTTTTTTTTATTAATTTCGAAAACTCCATAACTATTTTATATCCGCCTGACTGAGATTTACAAGGTGACCATAGCTTGCTTCATACCAACAATCTCCGTGGGATCGACCCTTACTCACGTAAGGTTTATTACTTGGACGACCCAGTGCACTTGCTGGTTAGTTGTATCGAAGTTGTGAATGAAAAACAATTTACTAAAATGTGCGTACAGAGTTTTTGACGCCGTTTCCTGAGATCACACTTTCGTGCACCAGGTTGCCTCCTAACAAGCGCTTCTTTAACGTCACTAGCTTGACGGTACTACACTTATGTCAGCAATAGGGTGGATTTGTCTTGCTCAATCTCACCAACCAAGTAATGTTTCACTCTCTGGCCGTTAACAGTAAATCGTTTAATCAGAGTAATTACACTGGAGTTCTATATGAACATAGGGTGATACATTAGTGATCAGGAAAGGTCCTGTCCAACGTGACTTAAGCTTTCCAGGGAAAAGCTTAAGTCTAGAATTGAGGAGTAGAACTTTCTGTCCAGGTTCAAAGACTTTGGAAGAAATCTTTCTGTCATGCCACTTCTTGGCCCTTTCTTTATAAATCTTTGCATTCTCAAATATAGCAAGTCGAAATTCATCCAACTCATTTAGCTGGAGCAATCGTTTCTCTCCTGCTTCATTTGCATCAAGGTTCAGGAGTTTGGTTGCCCAGTAGGCCTTGTGTTCCAGCTCCACTAGCAGGTGGCATGCCTTCCATTACACTAATTGATATGGTGATGTTCCTATAGGGGTCTTGAAAGATGTTATGTATGCCCAGAGAGCATCATCAAGCTTTCTTGCCCAGTACTTTCTAGAGGTATTCACCATTCTTTCCAGGATTCTTTTTAGTTCTCTATTTGAGACTTCAGCTTGCCCATTTGTATGTGGATGATATGGGGTGGCCACTTTATGGCGAACTCCATATTGGCTTAGTACAAAGTCAAGATGTTTGTTGCAAAAATGAGTTCCTCCATCACTGATTAGTGTCTGAGGGACACCAAACCTGCTGAAGATCTTCTTCTGAAGGAACTTCATTACTACTCTAGTGTCATTTGTGGGTGATGCAACTGCCTCAACCCATTTAGATACATAATCTACTGCCACAAGGATATAGGTGTTTGAGTATGAAGGTGGGAAAGGAGCTATGAAGTCTATACTCCATACATCAAACAGCTCAATCTCTAGGATTCCTTACTGAGGCATGTCATGACCATGAGGGAGATTGCCAGCCCTTTGGCAACTGTCACAGACGGACAAACTCTCGGGAATCCTTAAAGAGTGTGGGCCAGTAGAAACCACTTTGGAGGACTTTAGTGGCTGTTTGCTCTCCTCTAAAGTGTCCTCCATAATCGGAGTCATGGCAGTGCCATAGGATTTTATGTGCCTCTTCTTCAGACACACAGCGCTAGATTATCCTATCCGAGCATCTCTAAAAGAGATATGGTTAATCCCATAAGTAGTACCTAGTGTCATGAATGAGCTTTTGGGCTTGTTGCCTGCTGTATTCCTTGGGGATGAATCTTATTGCCTTGTAATTTGCAATATCTGCAAACCAGAGTGTCGTCTGGATAGTGAAGAGTTGCTCATCCAAAAAGGTTTTAGATACCTCAGTAGAGGGAGGAGATGTCCCTTCTACTGGTTCAATCCGAGACAAGTGGTCAGCTACTTGATTTTCTGACCCTTTTCTGTCTCTGATTTCTATATTAAACTCTTGTAAGAGTAATACACATCTTATCAGCCTGGGCTTAGAATCCTGCTTGGTGAGTAGATATTTGAGAGCAGCATGGTCAGTGTAGATAACTACCTTAGATCCTATTAGATAGGATCTGAACTTGTTAATGACATAACCACTACAAGTAATTCCTTCTCTATGGTTGTATAGTTCTTCTGCGCATCATTTAGAACACGGCTGGCATAATAAATGACATGTAGAAGCTTGTCATGCCTCTTCCCCAGGACTGTGCCAATGGCATGGTCACTGGCATCACACATCAGCTCGAATGGTAAGTCCCAGTTGGGTGCAGAGATTACAGGCGCAATGATAAGCTTAGCTTTCAGAGTCTCAAAGGCCTGCAGAAACTCTTGGTGAAAGACAAATAGAGTGTCAGTGGTTAGTAAGTTGCACAGGAGTTTTGCAACTTTAGAAAAATCCTTTATAAACCTCCTGTAGAATCCTGCATGTCTCAGGAAACTTCTGATTCCTTTGACATTAGTAGGTGGTGGTAATCGCTCAATTACCTCCACCTTAGCTTGATCCACTTCTATTCCCTTGTTTGAAATTCGATGCCCGAGAACAATCCCTTCAGTCACCATGAAGTGACATTTTTCTAAGTTTAAAACCAAGTTTGGGTCTTGGCATCGTTTAAGAACTAGGGCTAGATGGTCAAGGCATGATTCAAATGAATCTCCAAAGATAGAGAAGTCATCCATGAATACTTCAAGGAACTTCTCCACCATATCAGAGAACATAGAGAGCATACACCTCTGAAAGGTGGCAGGTGCATTGCACAGGCCAAATGGCATCCACCTATAAGCAAACACGCCATATGGGCATGTAAATACTGTATTTTCTTGATCCTGTGGATCCACTGTAATTTGATTGTAACCGGAATAGCCATCCAGGAAACAATAAAAAGCATGCCCTGCTAGTCTCTCTAGCATTTGATCAATGAATGGTAAAGAAAAATGATCCTTTTTGGTGGCGTTATTGAGCCTTCTATATTCAATGCACATACACCACCCTATGATTGTCTTTGTAGGAATCAGTTCATTCTTATCATTATGAACCACTGTCATGCCTCCCTTTTTGGGAACAACTTGGACAGGGCTCACCCAAGGGATGTCAGAGATGGGATAAATAATCTCGGCCTCCCATAATTTTGTGACTTACTTTTGCACCAAGAAATGACAGGCGTAGTGATAAGATTAGCTTTCAGAGTTTCAAAGGCCTGCAGAATCTCTAGGTCAAAGACAAATGGAGTGTCAGTAGCTAGTAAGTTACACAGGGGTTTTGCAATTTTAGAAAAATATTTAATAAACCTCCTATAGAATCTTGCATGGCCCAAAAAACTTTTGATTGCCTTAACATTAGTTGGTGGTGGTAATCACTCAATTATCTCCAACTTAGCTTGATCTACTTCTATCCCTTTGTTCAAAATCTGATGCCCAAGAACAATTCCTTCAGTCACCATGAAGTGGAATTTTTCCCAGTTTAAAACCAGGTTTGTCTCTTGGCATCATTTGAGAACTAGGGCCAGATGGTCAAGGCAAAAGTCAAATGAGTCTCGAAAGACAGAGAAGTCATCCATGAATACTTCAAGGAATTTCTCCACTATATTAGAGAAGATGGAGAGCATACACCTCTGAAAGGTGGCAGGTGCATTGCACAGGCCAAATGGCATCCACCTATAAGCAAACACGCCATATGGGCATGTAAATACTGTATTTTCTTGATCCTGTGGATCCACTGTAATTTGATTGTAACCGGAATAGCCATCCAGGAAACAATAAAAAGCATGCCCTGCTAGTCTCTCTAGCATTTGATCAATGAATGGTAAAGAAAAATGATCCTTTTTGGTGGCGTTATTGAGCCTTCTATATTCAATGCACATACACCACCCTATGATTGTCTTTGTAGGAATCAGTTCATTCTTATCATTATGAACCACTGTCATGCCTCCCTTTTCGGGAACAACTTGGACAGGGGTCACCCAAGGGCTGTCAGAATGGGATAAATAATCTCAGCCTCCCATAATTTTGTGACTTTCTTTTGCACCACTTCCTTCATGGCTGGATTCATTCACCTCTGTGGTTGAACCACTGGTTTGGCGTCATCATCCAGCAGGATCTTGTGCATGCATCGGGTTGGGGTAATGTCCTTAAGGTCACTTATTGTCCACCTAAGAGCTGTCTTGTGTGTCTTTAGCACTTGGATTAGTGCTTTTTCTTCCTGTGGTTCTAAGGCAGAGCTTATAATCACAGGATAAGTGTCTCCATCTCCAAGAAATGCATATTTCAAGGAGGATGGTAATGGCTTAAGATCGACTTTAGGAGGCTTGTTGGTGCACGAAATTGTGATCTCCAGGCTCGAACAAATCCTGGTAATGGCTCCAAAGCTTGGTGCTCTTATCTTAATTCATGATTGTCACAACTTCGATACAACTAACCAGCAAGTGCACTGGGTCGTCCAAGTAATACCTTACGTGAGTAAGGGTCGAATCCCACGGAGATTGTTGGTATGAAGCAAGCTATGGTCACCTTGTAAATCTCAGTCAGGCAGATATAAAACAGTGATATGGTTTTCGAATAATGAATAATAAAATAGGGATAGAGATAAAAAATACATAAGTGAAGGTCCAGGCATGGCCGAGAGGCCAGCCCCTCTGATCTAAGAACCAGGCGTCCAAAGATGGTCCAAAAGACGTCTAATACAATAGTAAGAGGTCCTATTTATAATAAACTAGTCACTAGGGTTTACATGAGTAAGTAATTGATGCATAAATCCACTTCCGGGGCCCACTTGGTGTGTGTTTGGGCTGAGCGTTGAAGCCTCCCCTTCCTTTCCCATCAGGATGCAATGAATCATCACTGCTCTTTTAACTGTGACTTCAGAACGGTTGCTGGTGGGCAACAGAGAACGCCCAATGAAGTCCAGCCATCCTCTGGCAACTGGTTTGAGATCCTCCCTCTTGAGTTGATTCGGGGCGCCCTTTGTGTTGGTGGTCCACCTGGCTCCAGGGATACAGATGTCCTCTAGAATCTTATCCAGGCCAATGTCTATTCTCATCATCCTCCTGTTGAAAGAGTCTAGATCATCCTTTAGCTGAGGTAGCTTTAATATCTCTCTGATCTTGTCAGGGGTGGTATGAACAATCTTTCCCCTGACCATGGTCCGAAATTCGTAGCAGGCTGTTCCATATAGTCTTTGCTTGTCAGTCTGCCACATATTAGCATAGAACTCCTGGACCATGTTCCTTCCTACTTTCGTTTCAGGATTAGCTAGGACTTCCCAGTTCCTGATTCGAATTTGCTCCTGGATCTCCGGATATTCATCTTCTCTCAGATCGAATCTCACTTCTGGGATCACTGATCTCAGACCCATTACTTTAAGATAATGGTCTGAATGTTCTTTAGATAAGAACTTCTCTTGATTCCAAAGTGGTTTTGGAACGCTCTCTTTCTTGCCTCTAGGAGTGTATTGTTTCCCTTTGGGAGCCATGATCTTAGTGATCTCGAAAAAACACACCAAACTTAGAGGTTTGCTTGTCCTCAAGCAAAAGAAAGGAAAGGAGAGGGATAAAAGGAGATTGAGTAGCACTTGTTGATGAAGGAGGGGGGAGGCCGAACCCAATTTAAAGGGGTGGGGGGTGGATTTTCGAAAAATTGGAAGAGATAAGATAAAAAAAAAAAGATTGAGTTGAAAAAGATAAGATAGAAGATATAGTTTGATTTTGAAAAGATAGGATAGATTTTTGAAAAAAGATAAATCTGGGTTTTTGAGAAAGATAATATGAAAAAGATATTGAAAAGATTTTAGAGTGAAAAAGATAGATTTGTTTTCAGAAAAGATTTTGAAAAGAGTTGGATTGAATTTGGAAAGATGGATTTTTAGAAATTAGGGATTTTAGAAATCAGGGTTCTTGATATATTTATGTAAAAAATCATGCATTGAAGCATAAAATTTGAAATTAAAATGGAAATACGTGTGGGATTGCTGGATTTGGCTTCCCACTGTCCTCCTGGCGTTTGAACGCCCAAACACTGCCTGTTTTGGGCGTTCAGCGCCCAAATGCTGATCTCCTGGGCGTTCAGCGCCCAGTTGCTGCCATTCCTGGCGTTCAACGCCCAGTGGGTGGCCATTTCTGGCGTTGAATGCCCAAATGCTGTCATTACTGGCGTTCAGCGCCCAGTGGATGCCCATTTTGGGCGCTGAACGCCCAAAATGCCCCTTTACTGGCGTTTTCTTGCCTTTGAGCTCTGTTACTCTGTTTTGTGTGCCGAGGTCTTCTGTAAATGATTATTTACCTTGTTGTTAATGAACTCTATATAAACAAATAAAAATAAAAATAGAAATAGGGAAAAATGCTTAGAGGATTGTTGCCCCATGGCTGGGTTGCCTCCCAGCAAGCGCTTCTTTATTGTCTTTAGCTGGACCTTGCTGAGCTTTTATTCTAGCTTCAGCCTTGAGCATTCTTGCTCAGTGTTGCCTTCAAGATAATGCTTGATTCTCTGTCCATTGACAATGAACTT
>NC_029788.2:32299432-32300087 GCF_000816755.2 Arachis ipaensis
TTCTCTGTGCTTCCTCTCTAGGGACACACCTACGGATAATTCCGTCTGCACATCTCTTAAAGAGATAGGGCTCATCCCACAGGTAGTACTTTGCATCAGTAATTAGTTTCTTTTTTTGTATTCTATTGTACTCCTTGGGTATGAACCTTGCAGCTTTGTAGTTTGCAATATCGGCAAACCATGGTGCTTCCTGAATGGCAAATAGATGCTCATCAGGGAACGTCTCAGAGATCTCAAGGAAGGGGAGGGACGTCCCTTCCACTGGCTCTATCCGGGACAGATGATCAGCCACTTGGTTCTCTGTCCCTTTTCTGTCTCTTATTTCTATATCAAACTCTTGCAGAAGCAATACCCATCTGATGAGCCTGGGTTTTGAATCCTGCTTTGTGAGTAGATACTTAAGAGCAGAATACTGCACCAATGGCATGATTACTGGCATCACACATTAACTCAAATGGCAATGTCCAGTCTGGTGCAGAAATGACTGGTGCTGTGACCAGCTTAGCTTTCAGCGTTTCAAACGCCTGCAGGCATGCTGTGTCAAACACAAATGGCGTGTCCGCAGCTAGCAGATTGCTTAGAGGTTTTGCAATTTTTGAAAAATCCTTTATAAACCTCCTATAGAATCCTGCATGCCCCAGAAAGCTTCTGATTT
>NC_029788.2:32300230-32331722 GCF_000816755.2 Arachis ipaensis
AGAAGTAAATACTTAAATAAAATAAAATAACTAAAAAGAATTTGAATTTTGAAATAAATTTTTTTTTTTCGTAAAAAAAAAATTAAAAATAATTAGTTAAAAAAAACGAAATTTTTGAAAAAGAGGGAAGATATTTTTGAAAATTAGAGAGAGAGAGTTAGTTAGGTAGTTTTGAAAAAGTTAAGAAACAAACAAAAAGTTAGTTAGTTAGTTGAAACAGATTTTGAAAAGATAAGAAGTTAGGAAGTTAGAAGAGATATTTTGAAAAGATATTTTTTTGAATTTAGTGAGGAGAGAGAAAAACAATAAGATAGTACAAGATTTAAAATTTTTAGATCTAATGCTCCTTGTTTTCGAAAAAGTCCCTCAATTTCAGCCAGAAAATACCTGAAATCACAGAAAAACACACAAACTCATAGTAAAGTCCAGAAATGTGAATTTAACATAAAAACTAATGAAAACATCCCTAAAAGTAACTAGATCCTACTAAAAACATACTAAAAAAATGCCAAAAAGCGTATAAATTATCCGCTCATCACTTGTCCTCCTCCTTAGGAGTTTTCAGAGGCTCCTTTATTTCCCTTGGCTCCTCTAACTTAGGCTGAGCATCATAAAAGATGTCGTTCAGCTCTTCTTTGAGTCTCTCATCCATCTTCACTTCTTCTACCACGGAATCAATGATATCAATACTCATGCACTCCTTTGGAGTTTCTGGATGCTGCATGGCTTTGACAGCATTTAGTACAAACTCATCCTCATTGACTCTCAAAGTTACTTCCCCTTTCTGAACGTCAATGAGGGTCCGTCCTGTAGCTAGGAAGGGTCTTCCTAGGATGAGGGTTGCACTCTTGTGCTCGTCCATTTCCAGTACCACAAAGACTATGGGAAAAGCAAAGGGTCCAACCCTAACAATCATGTTCTCAATCATGCTTGATGGAAGCTTAACAGAGCCATCAGCGAGTTGAAGACATATGCAAGTAGGTTTAACTTTGTGAGTCAAACAGAATTTCTTTATTAGTGATGCAAGTATTAAGTTAATACTTGCTCTGAGATCACGTAGGGTTGTTGACAGACAACTGATGAGCGGATAATTTATACGCTTTTTGGCATTATTTTTAGTATGTTTTTAGTATGATTTAGTTAGTTTTTATTATATTTTTATTAGTTTTTAATTAAAATTCATATTTCTAGACTTTACTATGAGTTTGTGTATTTTTCTGTGATTTCAGGTATTTTCTGGCTGAAATTGAGGGACTTGAGCAAAAATCAGATTCAGAGGCTGACTAAGGACTGCAGATGCTGTTGGATTCTGACCTCCCTGCACTCAAAGTGGATTTTCTGGAGCTACAGAACTCCAAATGGCGCGCTTTTAATTGCGTTGGAAAGTAGACATCCAGATCTTTCCAGCAATATATAATAGTCCATACGTTGCCCGAGTTTAGATGACGCAAAATGGCGTTGAACGCCAGCTCTCTGCCCAATTCTGGAGTCAAACGCCAGAAACAAGTTGCAAAGCAGAGTTAAACGCCAAAAACACATTACAAACTGGCGTTTAACTCCAAGGAAGACCTCTCCACGTGAAAACTTCAAGCTCAGTCCAAGCACACACCAAAGTGGGCCCTGGAAGTAGATTTCTACATCATTTACTTATCTCTGTAACCCTAGTAACTAGTTTAGCATAAATAGGACATTTTACTATTGTATTTACGTCTTGGTTCTTCTGGTTCCCTCTCTGGGGGCCGAAGCCAATGAACACCATTATCACTTATGTATTTTCAACGGTAGAGTTTCTACACACCATAGATTAAGGTGTGGAGCTCTGCTGTTCCTCATGAATTAATGCAAAGTACTACTGTTTTTCTATTCAATTCAACTTATTCCGCTTTTAAGATATTCATTCGCACTTCAACATGAATGTGATGATCGTGACATTCATCATCATTTCCTACGAACGCGTGCCTAATAACCACTTCCGTTTTACCTTAGATTGAATGAGTATCTCTGAGATTCCTTAATCAGAGTCTTCGTGGTATAAGTTAGAACCCATGGACGGCCATTCCTGAGATCTGAAAAGTCTAAACCTTGTCTGTGGTATTTCGAGTAGGATCCGGGAAGGGATGGCTGTGACGAGCTTCAAACTCGCGAGTGCTGGGCGTAGTGACAAACGCAAAAGGATAGTAAATCATATTCCAGTATGATCGAGAACATCCAGATGATTAGCCATGCAGTGACAGCGCATCGGACCATTTTCACAGAGAGGACGGGATGTAGCCATTGACAACGGTGATGCCCAATATACAGCTTTCCATAGAAAGGAGTAGACCTGATTGGATGAAGACAGCAGGAAAGCAGAGGTTCAGGAGGAACGAAAGCATCTCTGTACGCTTATCTGAAATTCTCACCAATGAATTACATAAGTACCTCTATCTTTATTTTACGTTTTATTTATCTTTTAATTATTAAATCTCCATAACCATTTGTATCTGCCTGACTGAGATTTACAAGGTGACCATAGCTTGCTTCAAGCCGACAATCTCCGTGGGATCGACCCTTACTCACGTAAGGTTTATTACTTGGACGACCCAGCGCACTTGCTGGTTAGTTGTGCGAAGTTGTGACAAAGAGCTTATATTATGAATGTGCGTATTGAGTTTTTAGCGCCGTTACCAAGGAAAGAATGATCACGATTTCGTGCACCAAGTTTTTGGCGCCGTTGCCGGGGATTGTTCGAGTTTGGACAACTGATGGTTTATCTTGTTACTCATATTAGGTAATTTTATTTTAATTTTAAGCTTTTTATTTTTATTATTCTTAATTTTGAAAAAAAATAAAAATAAAAATTTATAAATTATTCTATGTTCTTCAGAATTTTTAAGAATGAATTCTAGAGTTTCATGAAGCATGTTGAAGCCTGGCTGGCTGTAAAGCCATGTCTAATTCATTTGGACTGAGGCTTCCACTTATCAGCATATGAAGTTGGATGAAGTATCAGCTGTTATATGTCTGATTTGTATCTACTGAAGCTTGGCTGGCCATTGGACATGTCTAGTGTTTTGGACCGGAGCTTTCACTGAAAGCTTGGCTGGCAAGTGAGCCATGTCTAATTCCTGGACCGGAGCTTTAGACTAACATTGCAGATTCCTGGAATTCTTATTAAAAATTTTGGAATCTTTATTTTTCTTTTTCAAATAATTTTCAAAAAATACCAAAAAAAAAATATAAAATCAAAAATATTTTTGTGTTTCTTGTTTGAGTCTTGAGTCAAATTTTAAGTTTGGTGTCAATTGCATGTTTTTAATCTTTCTTGCATTTTTCGAAAATTCATGCATTGCATTCTTCATGATCTTCAAGTTGTTCTTGATGAATTTCTTTGTTTGATCTTTACATTTTCATGTTTTGCATCTTTTGTTGTTTTTCATATGCATTTTTAATTTGTTAGTGTCTAAACATTGAAAATTTCTAAGTTTGGTGTCTTGCATGTTTTTCTTTTCTTAAAAATTTTCAAAAATAAGTTCTTGGTGTTCATCTTGACATTCATAGTGTTCTTGCATGCATCATTTGTTTTGATCCAAAACTTTCATGCATTGAGTCTTTTCATTGTTTTTCTCTTTCTTCATTAAAAATTCAAAAATCAAAAAAATATCTTTCCCTTTTTCTCTCATAAATTTTCGAAATTTGAGTTGACTTTTTCAAAAATTTTTAAAATCTAATCATTTCTTATGAGTCAAATCAAATTTTCAATTTAAAAATTCTATCTTTTTCAAATCTTTTTCAAAAAAAAAATCAAATCTTTTTCATTCTTCCTTTATTATTTTCGAAAATTTCAAATTAATTTTCAAAATCTTTTTCTTATTTTATTTCATATTTTCGAATTCAATGCTAACAACTAATGTGATTGATTCAAAAATCTTAAGTTTGTTACTTGCCTAATAAGAAAGGTTCAATCTTTAAATTTCAAAATCAAATCTTTTTGTTTCTTGTTAGTCAAGTAATCAACTTTAATTTTCAAAATCAAATCTTTTTAAATTTCTTTTTCAAATCTTTTTCAAAATAAGTTTCAATCACATCTTTTTCAAAATTTGATTCCAAAATCTTTTCTAACTTGTTATCTTTTCAAATTTGATTTTCAAATCTTTTCCAATTAACCACTTTACTTTTTGTTTGATTCTTATCCTTTTTCAAAACTACCTAACCAACCCTCTCTCTCTAATTTTCGAAAATCCCTTCCCTCTTTTTCAAATTTCCTTTTTAATTAACTAATTGTTTTAATTTTAATTTAATTTAATTTCAATTTCAATTTTCGAATTTTTAACTTTAAATTTTAATTCTATTTTATTTAATTTTCGAATTCTTCTCTTCCTCATCTCCTTCTATTTATTTATTCATCTACTAACACTTCTCTTCCACCCAAAATTCGAACCCCATCTTCTTCTCTATGTTCGAATTTTCCTCTTCTCCTTCTTATATTCTTCTCTTTTTATTCTTGCATAAGGAATCTCTATACTGTGACATAGAGGATTCCATATTTTCTTTTGTGTTCTCTTCTTTTTCATATGAGCAGGAACAAGGATAAGAACATTCTTGTTGAAGCCGATCCTGAACCTGAAAGGACTCTGAAGAGGAAGCTAAGGGAAGCTAAAGCTCAACTCTCTGGAGAAAATCTGACAGAAATTTTCGAAAAAGAAGAAGACATGGCTGAAAATAACAACAATGCAAGGAAGATGCTTGGTGACTTTACTACACCAAATTCCAACTTACATGGAAGAAGCATCTCCATCCCTACCATTGGAGTAAACAATTTTGAGCTTAAACCTCAACTAGTTTCTCTGATGCAACAAAACTGCAAGTTTCATGGACTTCCATCTGAAGATCCTTTTCAGTTCTTAACTGAATTCTTGCAGATATGTGATACTGTTATAACCAATGGGGTTGATCCCGAGGTCTATAGGCTCATGCTTTTCCCGTTTGCTGTGAGAGACAGAGCTAGAATATGGTTGGACTCTCAACCTAAAGATAGCCTGAACTCTTGAGATAAGCTGGTCACGGCTTTCTTAGCCAAGTTCTTTCCTCCTCAAAAGCTTAGTAAGCTTAGAGTGGATGTTCAAACCTTCAGACAGAAAGAAGGTGAATCCCTCTATGAAGCTTGGGAGAGATATAAGCAACTGACCAAAAAGTGTCCATCTGACATGCTTTCAGAATGGACTATTCTGGATATATTCTATGATGGTCTGTCTGAGTTATCAAAGATGTTACTGGACCATTCTGCAGGTGGATCCATTCACCTAAAGAAAACGCCTGCAGAAGCTCAGGAACTCATTGGCATGGTTGCTAACAACCAGTTTATGTACACTTCTAAGAGGAATCCTGTAAGTAATGGGACGCCTCAAAGGAAGGGAGTTCTTGAAATTGATGCTCTGAATGCCATATTGGCTCAGAACAAAATATTGACTCAGCAAGTCAATATGATTTCTCAGAGTTTGAATGGAATGCAAGCTGCATCCAACAGTACTCAAGAGGCATCTTCTGAAGAAGAAGCTTATGATCCTGAGAACCCTGCAATAGCAGAGGTGAATTACATGGGTGAACCTTATAGAAACACCTATAACCCCTCATGGAGAAATCATCCAAATTTCTCATGAAAGGATCAACAAAAGCCTCAACAAGGCTTTAATAATGGTGGAAGAAACAGGTTTAACAATAGTAAACCTTTTTCATCATCCACTCAGCAATAGACAGAGAATTCTGAGCAGAATCCATCTAGCTTAGCAAATAGAGTCTCTGATCTATCTAAGGCCACTTTGAGTTTCATGATGAAACAAGGTCCTCCATTAGAAATTTGGAGGCACAAGTAGGCCAACTGAGTAAAAAGATCACTGAAACTCCTCCTAGTACTCTCCCAAGCAATACAGAAGAGAATCCAAAGAGAGAGTGCAAGGCCATTGATATAACCAAAATGGCCGAACCTACAAGAGAAGAGAAGGACGTGAATCCTAGTGAGGAAGACCTCCTGGGATGTTCAGTGAACAATAAGGAGTTTCCCTTAGAGGAACCAAAGGAATCTGAGGCTCATCTAGAGACCATAGAGATTCCATTGAACCTCCTTCTACCATTCATGAGCTCTGATGAATATTCATCTTCTGAAGAAGATGAAGACATTGTTGAAGAGCAAGTCGCCAAGTACCTTGGTGCAATCATAAAGTTGAATGCCAAATTATTTGGTAATGAGACTTGGGAAGATGAACCTCCCTTGCTAATCAATGAACTGAATGCATTGGATAGACAAAAATTACCTCAAAAGAAACAGGTTCCTGGTAAATTCCTAATTCCCTGTAACATAGGCACCATGACCTTTGAGAAGGCTCTATGTGACCTGGGGTCAGGAATAAACTAAATGCCACTCTCTGTAATGGAGAAACTGGGAATCCTTGAGGTACAGGCTGCCAATTTCTCATTAGAGATGGTAGACAAATCTATGAAAATGGCTTATGGACAAGTAGAGGACGTGTTAGTAAAGGTTGAAGGCCTTTACATCCCTGCTGACTTCATAATCCTAGACACTGGGAAGGATGAGGATGAATCTATCATCCTTGGAAGATCCTTCCTAGCCACAGCAAATGCTGTGATTGATGTGGACAGAGGAGAGTTGGTCCTTCAACTGAATGAAGACTACCTTGTGTTCAAGACTCAAGGTTCTCCTTCTGTAACCATGGAGAGGAAGCATAAAAATCTTCTCTCACTGTAGAGTCAACCAAAGCCCCCACAGTCAAACTCTAAGTTTGGTGTTGGGAGGTCCTAACAATGCTCTGAACATCTGTGAGGCTCCCTGAGAGCTCACTGTCAAGCTATTGACATTAAAGAAGCGCTTGTTGGGAGGCAACCCAATGTTAATTAATTATATTATTATTATTTTCATGTTTATTTCGTGTTTCTTTAGGTTGATGATCATGTGGAGTCACAAAAACTACAAAAAACTCAAAAACAGAATGAAAAACAGAATGAAAAATAGCTCACCCTGGAGGAAGAGCTTACTGGCGTTTAAATGCCAGTAAGGCTAGCAGAATAGGCATTAAATGCCCAGTCTGGCACCATTCTGGGCGTTTAACGCCAGAAATGGGCACCAGACTGGCGTTTAGCGCCAGAACAGAGCATGAAACTGGCGTTAAACGCCAGAAACAAGCAGCAGTCTGGCGTTTAAACGCCAGGATTGCACTCTGAGAAAGGCTGGCGTTAAACGCCAGAAACAAGCATAGAGCTGGCGTTTAACGCCAGAAACAAGCTACACTTGGGCGTTTAACGCCAGAACCAAGCATGGAAGTGGCGTTAAACGCCAGGATTGCATGGATAGGGCATTTTACACGCCTAATAGGTGCAGGGATCTGAAATCCTTGACACCTCAGGATCTGTGGATCCCACAAGATCCCCACCTACCTCAACTCACTTTCTCCCTCTTCTTCACACAATCCAATAACCCTCTTTCCCAAACACCCTTCACCAATCAACTCAACCACTCTTCCCTATTACCCTTTCACCAATCACCTCCACCACACTTTCCCATAAATCCTACCGACCTTCAAATTCAAATTCTCTTTCCCACCCAAACCTACCCTAAATGGCCGAACCTAAACCCCTCTCCCTCCACTATATAAACCCCTCACTCCTTCTTCATTTTCACACAACACTACCCTCTTTTCTCCCCTTGGCCGAAACACATACATCTCTCCCTTTCCTCCATCTCTTCTTCTTCTTCTTCTTCTTTCTCTCTTCTTTTGCTCGAGGACGAGCAACATTCTAAGTTTGGTGTGGTAAAAAGTATAGTTTTTTGTTTTTTTTATAACCATCAATGGCACCTAAGGCCAGAGAATCCTCAAGAAAGAGGAAAGGGAAGTCAATTGCTTCCACCTCTGAGTCATGGGAGATGGAGAGATTTATCTCAAAGGTCCATCAAGACCATTTCTATGAAGTTGTGGCCAAGAAGAAAGTGATCCCCGAGGTTCCTTTCAAACTCAAAAAAAATGAGTATCCGGAGATCCGACTTGAGATCCAAAGAAGAGGTTGGGAAGTCCTCACCAACCCCATTCAACAAGTCAGGATCCTAATGGTTCAAGAGTTCTATGCAAACGCATGGATCACTAGGAACCATGATCAAAGTGTGAACCCTATCCAAAGCATTGGCTCACCATGGTTCGGGAAAAATACTTAGATTTTAGTCCGGAAAATGTAAGGCTGGCGTTCAACTTGCCAATGATGGAAGAAAACGCACGCCCCTACACAAGAAGGGTCAACTTTGATCAAAGGTTGGACCAAGTCCTCATGGACATATGTGTGGAAGGAGCTCAATGGAAGATTGACTCAAAAGGCAAACCGGTTCAACTGAGAAGACTGGACCTTAAGCCTGTAGTTAGGGGATGGTTGGAGTTCATTCAATGCTCAATCATTCCCACTAGCAACCGGTCTGAATTTACTATAGACCGAGCCATCATGATCCATAGTATCATGATTGGAGAGGAAGTGGAAGTTCATGAGATTATACCTCAAGAACTCTACAAGGTGGNNNCAAAGAGCTATGAGGGAGGAACAACAAAGACAAGGAAGAGACATAGAGGAGCTCAAAAGCACCATTGGTTCTTCAAGAAGAGGAAGACGCCACCCACACTAAGGTGGACTCATTCCCTAATCTCCTTGTTCTTATTTTTCTGTTTTCGGTTTTTGAGTCGAATGTTTTATTTATGTTTGTGTCTTTATTACATGGTCATTAGTATTTAAGTGTCTATGCCTTAAAGTTATGAATGTCCTATGAATCCATCACCTCTCTTAAAGGAAAAATGTTTTAATTACAAAAGAACAAGAAGTACATGGTTTCAAATTCATCCTTGAAACTAGTTTAATTATTTTGATGTGGTGACAATACTTTTTGTTTTCTGAATGAATGCTTGAACAGTGCATATGTCTTTTGAATTTGATGTTTATGAATGTTAAATATGTTGGCTCTTGAAAGAATGATGAAAAGGAGACATGTTATTTGATGATCTGAAAAATTATAAAAATGATTCTTGAAGCAAGAAAAAGCAGTGAATACAAAGCTTGCAAAAAAAAAGCGAAAAAAAAAGAAGAAAAAGAAAAAGCAAGTAGAAAAAGCCAATAGCCCTTAAAACCAAAAAGGATCCAAGGCTTTGAGCATCAGTGGATAGGAGGGCCTAAAGGAATAAAATCCTAGCCTAAGCGGCTAAACCAAGTTGTCCCTAACCATGTCCTTGTGGCGTGAAGGTGTCAAGTGAAAACTTGAGACTGAGCGGTTAAAGTCGAGGTCCAAAGCAAAAAAAAGAGTGTGCTTAAGAACCCTGGACACCTCTAATTGGGGAGTTTAGCAAAGCTGAGTCACAATCTGAAAAGGTTCACCCAGTTATGTGTCTGTGCCATTTATGTATCCGGTGGTAATACTGGAAAACAAAGTGCTTAGGGCCACGGCCAAGACTCATAAAGTAGCTGTGTTCAAGAATCAACATACTGAACTAGGAGAATCAATAACACTATCTGAACTCTGAGTTCCTATAGATGCCAATCATTCTGAACTTCAATGGATAAAGCGAGATGCCAAAACTATTCAAGAGGCAAAAAGCTACTAGTCCTGCTCATCTGATTGGAGCTAAGTTTCATTGATATTTTGGGATTTATAGTATATTCTCTTCTTTTTATCCTATTTGATTTTCAGTTGCTTGGGGACAAGCAACAATTTAAGTTTGATGTTGTGATGAGCGGATAATTTATACGCTTTTTGGCATTGTTTTTAGTATGTTTTTAGTATTATTTAGTTAGTTTTTATTATATTTTTATTAGTTTTTAATTAAAATTCACATTTCTGGACTTTACTATGATTTTGTGTGTTTTTCTATGATTTCAGGTATTTTCTGGCTGAAATTGAGGGACTTGAGCAAAAATCAGATTCAGAGGCTGACAAAGGACTGCAGATGCTGTTGGATTCTAACCTCCCTGCACTCAAAGTGGATTTTATGGAGCTACAGAACTCCAAATGGTTCGCTCTCAATTGCGTTGGAAAGTAGACATCTAGGGCTTTCTAGAAATATATAATAGTCCATATGTTGCTCGAGTTTAGACGACTCAAAATGGCGTTGAACGCCAGCTCTCTGCCAAATTCTGGAGTCAAACGCCAGAAACAGGTTGCAAAGCAGAGTTAAACGCCAGAAACACGTTACAAACTGGCGTTTAACTCCAAGGAAGATCTCTCCACTTGAAAGCTTCAAGCTCAGCCCAAGCACACACCAAAGTGGGCCCTGAAAGTGGATTTTTACATTATTTACTTATCTCTGTAACCCTAGTAACTAGTTTAGCATAAATAGGACTTTTTACTATTGTATTTACGTCTTGGTTCTTCTGGTTCCCTCTCTGGGGACCGAAGCCAATGAACACCATTATCACTTATGTATTTTCAACGGTAGAGTTTCTACACACCATAGATTAAGGTGTGGAGCTCTGCTGTTCCTCATGAATTAATGCAAAGTACTACTATTTTTCTATTCAATTCAACTTATTCCGCTTCTAAGATATTCATTCGCACTTCAACATGAATGTGATGATCGTGACACTCATCATCATTCCCTACGAATGCGTGCCTGACAACCACTTCCGTTCTACCTTAGATTGAATGAGTATCTCTGAGATTCCTTAATCAGAGTCTTCGTGGTATAAGTTAGAACCCATGGACGGCCATTCTTGAGATCTGAAAAGTCTAAACCTTGTCTGTGGTATTTCGAGTAGGATCCGGGAAGGGATGGCTGTGACGAGCTTCAAACTCGCAAGTGTTGGGCGTAGTGACAGACGCAAAAGGATAGTAAATCCTATTCCAGTATGATCGAGAACCTCCAGATGATTAGCCATGCACTGACAGCGCATCGGACCATTTTCACAGAGAGGACGGGATGTAGCCACTGACAATGGTGATGCCCAATATACAGCTTGCCATAGAAAGGAGTAGGACTGATTGGATGAAGACAGCAGGAAAGCAGAGGTTCAGGAGGAACGAAAGCATCTCTATACGTTTATCTGAAATTCTCACCAATGAATTACATAAGTACCACTATCTTTATTTTACGTTTTATTTATCTTTTAATTATTAAATCTCCATAACCATTTGAATCCGCCTGACTGAGATTTACAAGGTGACCATAGCTTGCTTCAAGCCGACAATCTCCGTGGGATCGACCCTTACTCACGTAAGGTTTATTACTTGGACGACCCAGTGCACTTGCTGGTTAGTTGTGCGAAGTTGTGACAAAGAGATAATATTATGAACGTGCGTATTGAGTTTTTAGCACCGTTACCAAGGAAAGAATGATCACGATTTCGTGCACCAACAACCCAAATTGCATGGGTTAGGAACTTGATTATCAAAAATGGAATTGGCGTTGTAAGTATAGTCCTAACCCAACAAATTAGCCATCAATCAAATTGAAAACTCACAAGATGTGTCACAATTCAAAACTAATTCAAAACCGAGAGTATTTGACTCCCGAGTCATCTCCCAAGGATCACTTTAGAAAAATGAGTGTGCAATTTCGGTTGTAGTGATCAAGGGGTTGTCAATAAAGAAATGAACATATAAAGCAACAAAAGAACATGCAAAATTGTAATGACTGAACTAATGAAGGATTAAAGAACTGACTATATAATATTAACAAGTAAAGTATAAAAGAGATTAACATAGAAGTGTATAAAAGATTGAAAGCATAAAAAGAGTCTTGGCTTGGAGTGAGCTAAGGGTCCTTTCCTTGTTGGAACCACAACTATTACAATTATGATGGATTAGTCTCACTTGATCAACCCTCACATCGGAAGGTAAGTTAAATGAGCATAAGTGTTCTCAACCCACAAATCCTAAATTGCTTGCTGATTGCCTTAGCAACAAATTAGTGTTAGTGGGAACAAGAACAATTAACAATCCAAGAATTGAAACTAAATGTTGGACATTCCAACTCTAGAAACCCAATTGCTCACTTTACCCAAGCCAAAAGCCAAAAATTTAGCCTAAAACCATGTTTGACATTTTGTCAAACACTTGGTGGGCAAAAACCTTAAACATGGAGAAAATGAGAAAAGGCTTGAAACTAAAAGCAACAATTGATCTCAATCAACAAGAATAATACAAGAAAGCATGAAACAAACATCAAACATCAAATTCATCAACAAGAAATTGAAATTGCAAGAGAGAAGCAAAATTGAACTATAACTTGAATTAGAAGAAAGAGTAATGACAATGTAACTATAAAGAGTAATAACAAGAGAATACTTACAATGAAAGCTAGCAAAATCCGAGATAAAAAATGGAAATGGCACTTGAATGTAAAACCCTAATATAAACCCTAATAGAGATGATGAAAAACTTAGAGAAAAACTAAACTAAAAGCTTCCTACTACTACTCCTAAATTATACTAATGATATGCTATGTTATGCCTTCATTCCCCCTTCCAATATGAGCTAGAAGACTTCAGAAATGGACCTCCAAAGCCTTAAAATTGCGAGTCACGTGCCATTTTAATGAAGTCATGCGCGGACACCTGTGCGGACGCATAGACGTGTGCGTGCACATACTTTGTGAAGGATCCCTTCCTGTGCGTATGCACAAGTAGCTGTGCGCACGCACACTAGGCGATGCTTGGCTGGACACGCGACGGGCTTGAAATGATCCACACGCTCTAATTGGGCTGCTGTGCATATGCACAAGTAGCTGTGCTCACACACACGTCTCTGAACTCATCTCCTTTGATTCTTCTTGTTTCCTCCACCTTGCATGCTCTTCTTCCATTTTCTCCAACCCATTCCCACCTTATACACCTGAAATCACTCACAAACAACATCAAGGCATCGAATGGAAGGCAAATAGAATAAAATAGATTAAATTAGGCACAAAAGAGCATATTTTCATAATGAAGCGCAATTTGGGAGGAAGGTTCAAAAGCATGCTATTCAAGGGAATAAGTGCAAGTTTATGTGATGAAAATCCATTCAATTCTAACCAAATAATCATCATCAAATATGGATTCATCAGTTGTCTTTGTGCAGGCATCCCCTAAGGTGCAGGGTATCATAAAGCTCCCAGGATCTCCAAGTTTCTCTGTTAAGCTCTTTTGAATTACTGCACTGCACTCTTCAGTGAGGAGGACTGTTTTTGCCTCTCTCCAATCCTTCTTATGACTTAAGATGTCTTTCATGAACTTAGCATAAGAAGGTATCTGTTCAAGAGCCTCTGCAAAAGGGATCTTGATCTCAAGTGTCTTGAGATAATCCGCAAAGTGGGCACACTGTTTATCCTTTTCCGCTTGGCAAAGCTTCTGAGTGTATGACATCTTAGCCCTATACTCATCAACCTTAGTGGATGTAGGTTGAATGCCTACAGAATTGGAAGGGGGGGTCAGTAACTTGCTTAGGAAGGACCTTCTCAGCACTTGCATGTGTCTGACCATCCTGGTTGGGCATTTAACGCCTTTGCTGCCCTCTTCCTGGCGTTCAATGCCAGGAGGACTGCCCCTAGTTGGGCGTTCAACGCCAAGGGTGGGTACCCCTTCTTGGCGTTGAACGCCAAGAGTGTTACCCCCATTTGGGCATTCAACACCAGGAGTGAGCACCTCTTCTTGGCATTGAGAGCCAATGACATTCCTCTTAGGGCGTGCAACATCCTCAGAGGTGTCTTGAACAGTAGTCTAGTTATCCTCTGTCAGCTTTTCTTATTCTGGTCTCCTGTTGCTCTGAAGTTGGGTGTTCAATGTTGTCCCATTCCTCAGTTGGATAGCCTGACATTCATATTTTATCTGCTTAGATAATTGCTGCCTTGTTTGACTCAACTGGGCTTCTACATTCCTGTTAGAAGTCTGAGTTTCTCCCAAAGCCTCTTGCAATTCCAGCAACTGTTATGCAAAGGCGTGTAGCTACTAAGTCAATTGGCTATATTGTTTTGGAGGGTTAGATTCAGTAGATATTGCCTTAACCTCTCCTTCCATAGAAGTCACATCAACTGAGTACAGATGCTGGTTCATGGCAACTGTCTCAATAAGTTCACGAGCCTCTTCAATTATTTTTCAAGGTGTGTGCGGACGCACAGATAGCGAAAAATACAGTTTTGTGCGTTGATAAACTGCTATTTTATGGTTTATCTTGTTCTTAATTTAGTGGATTTTATCCACTATTCTCACACTTATTCATAGAATTCGCATGTTTTACATTTTCCTTCCTAATTTTGTGCTATGATTGAAAACATGCTTCTTTGGCTTTAATTTTGCTATGTTTAATCCTCTCTTATTACCATTCGATGCCTTGATATGTTTGATAAGTGCTTTTAGGGTTTATAGGGTAGGAATGGCTTAGAGGATGGAAAGGAAGCATGCAAAAGTGGAAGGAATACAAGAAATTGAAGGAATTGCTAAGATGTCAAGCCTGACCTCTTCGTACTAAATCGATCATAACTTGAGCTACAGAGATCCAAATGAGGCGGTTCCAATTGCGTTGGAAAGCTAACATCCGGGGCTTCACAATGATATAAAATTTTCTATAGTTTCCTGGCGTCTAGGGATGCGTACACGTGCATCACGCATATGTGTGGATAGTGCGGCAGACAAGCGACGCGTACGCGTGGGCAACGCGTACGCGTGACAGAGCCACGTACTGGACGTATCAGAAATCACTGGGGCAATTTCTGGGCTGTTTTTGGACCAGTTTCAAGCCTGAAAAACATAGATTAGAGGCTGCAGAGTGGGGGAATCATGGACACTTCTCATTCATTCACTTTTCATTCATATAATTTTAGGTTTTAGATATAGTTTTCTAGGTTTTAGGGTTCTTAGGTTTAATTCTTTCCAATTTTAAATTTCTATCTTAGTTTAATTAGTTTCTCTTCTACTTTTATTTGTCTTAGCATTCTAGTCTATTTAGTTCCCTTGTTGATTACTTTATGTTGCCAATGTAGTTTAAGAATTCTCATGTTAGATTTGATTTTCCATGTAATGCAATTTGAGGTATTTCATATTTATTGTTTCTTCTATTATCAGTTAGTCATTGATGTTTGCAATTGGTTGTTTGGATTTAATATTCCTTGCTAGTTTTCTATGTTTTTATGTTGTGCCTTCCAAGCGTTTGATAAAATTCTTGATTTGATTATAGAGTAGATTTCTCTCCTTTTGGCTTTGGTTGAGTAATTGGAGACTCTTGAGTTATCAAACTCCTTTGTTGATTGATAATTGAAAGTTGCTAGTTGATTTGGATCCCTCTAAAGCTAGTCTTTCCTTAGGAGTTGACTAGGACTTGAGGAATCAAATTGATTTATCCACTTGACTTTCTTTTATAGTTAGAGGTTAACTAAGTGGGAGCAATGGACAATTCTCATCACAATTGATAAGGATAACTAGGATAGGACCTCTAATTTTCATACCTTGCCAAGAGTTTTCTTAGTTGTCAATTTATTTTCTTGTCATTTACATTCCTTGTTCCACATTTTAAAAACCCAAAAAGATACAATCCCATAACCAATAATAACACACTTCCTGCAATTCCTTGAGAGACGACCCGAGGTTTAAATACTTCGGTTTAATTTTATTGGGTTTGCTTTAGTGACAAACAAATTTTTGTATGAAATGACTCTTTGTTAGTTTAGAAACTATACTAGCAACGAGAATTTATTGTGAAATTCTTTACCGACAAAAATTCCGATCATCAAAATGGCGCCGTTGCTGGGGAATTGCAAACGTGTGCCTTATTATTGGTTATTGTTAATATTTGTTTTTTTCTTATTTGTTGCTTTTTTTGTTAGTTTTAGGACTTAGCTGCTTATTTTTATTAGTTTTTATTTTTATTAGCTACTATGAATTCTCACCCCTTTGGCTATGAGTTTGGTTCGAACTATGTTGCAGGAAATGGAAGCTACAATGAGGATGTGCATCAAGGATGGAACAATCAAGGTTGGGAGGAGCAACAAGCTTATAGACAATCTTCTTGGCAACAACATCCTCCGGTCTCATACAGGTATAACTCCAATCCTCATGCATACCAATCAAATGGATGTGGTAGTCCTTCTTGTATGTGTCACCAACCACCACCACATACCTATGGACTACCTCCTCAACATAGCTTTGAAACACCCTACTCACAAGCCCCTTTCCACCATTCACCTCCATATGACCTTAACCCATATCCATCATACCAACCACCTTATGAGCCAAATGAACCATACATAGAACCACCACAATTCCAACCCAATTACTCCCAAGAACCACCACCTCAATATCCCCATCAAAATGAACCATCTCTATATCCTTATCAAAATGAATCACCCTCTTATTATGAACCCTTTCTCTAAAACAATGAACCCTCCTATCCACCTCAACCTCCACTAGATGACAACACCCTTAATATTATTCGCCAAGGGAAAATAGAGCTTTAAACCACACTTACCTCTGCTTTCACTGGTCTAACCTCTATTATCCAAGATTTTATATCCCGCATGGATCAAGCCTCTACCTCGAATACTCAACCCTCAAGCTCTAGTACACCACCACCCTCTATGGAAGAACATCCATATCCATCAATCCAAGAGCAACATGATCCCAATTATGCTATTGACATAGAACAAGAGAGAAGGGATCGTCTAGGGGACTTAATGGATCGGATTCATGCATCTATACTTCAAAAGAAGAAAGAGGAGGCCCAAAAGGTGGAGGTAGTAGAAACCCTTGAAGATGAAGGAGTAGTTGAAGAATTAATGAAGAACGACATCAAGGAGGAGTTTGATTTTGTATTAGAGCAAGTAGAGAAGGCAGACATTATCAAAGAAGAGGAAGTGGTTGAAGACTCAGGAGATGCGGAACCTCCATGGGAAAGTCACACCATAGAGCCTCCTTCCAAGACGTTTGAATTTGATGTTGAGGAGGGTGTACAACCTCCAAGGCATACCATGGTTGAAGACTTTGAAGAGGTTGATCAAGAGATGAAGATTAAAGAAGAAGAGGCACAACCTCCCATGCCCTTGGTGAGCAATGAAGAAGAGATTGAATTGGAAGAAAACTACCAAGAGGAAGAGATTGAAATTGAAGAAGCTTGCAAAGAGGTGGAAGTTGTCAAGGAAGAGCCCAAGGGAGTGAAGCATAAATTGGCAAGGCTGCCACGGGAGATACCTTCCCCCAAGCCATTACCATCCAACACAACATTCAAGTGGGTAAATTTCTTATCCTCAAACTTTACCTTCCCACTTGAATATGGTCTGCTTGAAACGGATGGACAACTTAGAGCTATCTGCGACTTTAAGAGTACAAGGGAGATGGTTAGTGGTTGGCAACACCATCCTAGGTTCGTTATGGTTGGAGGCTCAAGGTCTAATTGCAAGGGTTGGTATAATTCTCAATTAATTGGGTCTAGGAGAGTGTTTGAGTGCTTAAATGAGAATTCCAAGGCTAAACCACCCGGATGGAATCATGATGATCAACTTACAGACGGGCGTAGAAACAAGATTTAGGATCCCGGCATACAAGAGGATCGACTTTGGGAGCTCAAAGCTTGTGGAGAACATTATCAAGGCTTGGTGAATTTATCTGGAGATGTTGAAGCTTATTGGAAGTCCAAGTGTTGGTGAAAGTTTCAAGATGAGTTCAAGCACAAGCCACCATGACAAAGAGCTCACCAAATGTCCAACTTAAGGACTTTAACTAAAAGTGCTAGGTGGGAGACAACCCACCATGGTATGATCGTCCATTTTTATTCTTAGTTTTATTTTTATTTTATTTTTATCAGTGTTCATTCATGATTTCTGCATCATCACCTGCATTCTGCATAAAAAAAAAAGGGATGTTCGACGCGCAAGCGTCACTGACGCGTGCGCGTCATGCGTGAATTCGCACCACCAAGGAATTGAACAGAGAGTTGGGCAGGAGTGGTGCTGGAACCTTGCCTCGCGCATAAACAAGCCCAAGCGTACGCGTACTTCACAGGTGCGCATCGCTTGCGCTTTCAGCAGGCCACGCGTAAGTGTCCATGACACATATGCGTGACCCTGGAAATCGGCGTAAATAACGTGCTGAACAGAGCATTGTGCTCCCCCCACGCTGGAACTGTGCTAGAGGCACAAATTTAGTCATGCGTACGCGTCTCTGACGTGTACGCGTCACCATCAATTTACGCGACCCACGCGTACGCGTGCTGTACGCGTACGCGTCATATGCGACGCACAATTAAACCAGTATGCCGCCAGTTTTCAATTATCCCCTCCCCCAATCCTAATTTCTTTTCCTTCCTAAGTCTTTCTTCTTTATTCTTTCTTCCTTATTCCTTCTTACTATTTACTACTTTCTTCTACGCCCTTCCATCTTCTCACTCAGGTTCTTTTCTCTCCTCTCCTCTACTTTTTCATTCTTCTTTCAATTATTACATTTAGTTATTCTTTCTTTCTTCTAAATTTTTCTTTTATGCTTAGTTATTTATGGTCTCTTTTTCATTCTCTTCTTTTTCCATGCATTTTTATGTTGGCATTGGAGTTTTATTTGGGTAGTACCTTATTATACTTGAGCTTGTGAATATTATGAGGAGTGATTTGACAATTGACATTTAATTTTGGCTCTCATATACATTTGGATTCATTATTCTCATTCCTCTTTTCACATTGCACACCAAGTGTTTGTGAAAAAGCTCTTATGGCATTTTGAATCCTATTTTATTTTACTCTTACACTTTAATGCCTCTTTTTCACAACACTTGTAATCCACATGTATCTGAGATTATCATTCACAATTGTCATCACACAAATGTTCAACCTTTCCTTCCATGTGATACTTCTTATTCAATTTGATGCTTGAGTTATGCTTCTCATACCTCTTGTTATTTACTTGCCTTTCTTTAATATTCTTTATATTGTTTAATGTCTTTTGAACTCTCAAACATTATTTCCTGTTTGCCTGACTAAGCTTATCACTCAATTATTGTTGCTTGATCTATCAATCCTCGTGGGATTGACCCTCACTCACCTGAGGTATTACTTGGTATGACCCGGTGCACTTGCCGGTTAGTTTGTGATTTATAAAATCCGCACCAAGTTTTTGGCGCCGTTGCCGGGGATTGATAGTTGAACCTCCCTTGTTCATCAATGAACTAAGTGATCTGGATCAACTGACATTGCCTCAGAAGAAACAGGATCCTGGAAAGGTCATAATACCCTGTACCATAGGATTTCAACAAAGCTCTGCACATCTTTGAGGCTCCATAAGAGCCCACTGTCAAGCTATTGACATTAAAGAAGCGCTTGTTGGGAGGCAACCCAATGTTTATTTATCTAACTATGTTTTTCTTAGTTATGTGTCTTTATAGGTTCATGATCATGAGGAGTCACAAAATAAATATAAAAATTGAAAACGGAATCAAAAACAGCAGAAGAAAAATCACACCCTGGAGGAGCATCTGTCTGGCGTTCAAACGCCAGAACAGAGCATAGTTCTGGTGCTGAACGCCTAGAATGGGAGCATCCTGGCGCTGAACGCCCAGAACAAGCATGGGTCTGGCGTTCAACGCCAGAAATGGCAGCAAAGGGGCGTTGAACGCCCAAAATGGGCACCAACCTGGCGCTGAACGCCCAGAGTTGTGTGCAAGGGCATTTTGCATGCCTAAATTGGTGCAGGGATGTAAATGCCTTGACACCTCAAGATCTGTGGACCTCACAAGATCACCTCAGGATCTGTGGACCCCACAGAATCCCCACCTACCTCCACTCACTCTCTTCTCTCTTCTCAATCATCCTCTATTCCCAATAAACACTCTTCCCTATTAACCCTTTACCACTAACATCCAAACACCCACTTACCTTCAAAAATTCAACATCTCTCTCCCACCCAATCCCACCCATATGGCCGAATACACACTCCCATCCATCTCCTCCATATCTTCTTCTTATTCTTCTATTCTTTCTTCTTTTGCTCGAGGGCGAGCAACATTCTAAGTTTGGTGTGGTAAAAGCATAGCTTTTTTGTTTTTTCCATAACCATTGATGGCACCTAAGGCCAGAGAAACCTCTAGAAAGAGGAAAGGGAAGACAAAAGCTTCCATCAAGGGTCTATAGCTCAGTGGTAGAACATTTGACTGCAAATCAAGAGATCCCTGAGATACCTCAAGGAATACATTTTCTTCCACACAATTATTGGAAGCAACTAAGGGTGGAACATCAAGAGCACTCCATCATCCTTCATGAAATCAGAGAAGATCTAAAAGCACTGAAGGAGGAGAAACAAAGGCAAGGAAGAGACATAGAAGAGCTCAAGGACATCATTGATTCCTCAAGAAGGAAATGCCACCATCACTAAGGTGGATTCATTCCTTGTTCTAAATTCTTCTGCTTTTCGTTTTCTATGTTATGTGCTTATCTATGTTTGTGTCTTCATTACATGATCATTAGTAGTAGTAACTATGTCTTAAAGTTATAAATGTCCTATGAATCCATCACCTCTCTTAAATGAAAAATGTTTTAATTCAAAAGAACAAGAAGTACATGAGTCTTTGGCCAAGAATAGATGACGTAAACTGGCGTTCAACGCCAGCTCTCTGACCAAATCTGGCGTCCAGCGCCAGAAAAGGATCCAAAACCAGAGTTGAACGCCCAAACTGGCACAGAAGCTGGTGTTCAACTCCACAAATGGCCTCTGCACGTGCAACACTCAGGCTCAGCCCAAACACACACCAAGTGGGCTCCGGAAGTGGATTTATGCATCAACTACTTACTTCTGTAAACCCTAGTAGCTAGATTATTATAAATAGGACCTCTTACTATTGTATTAGGCATCTTTGGTCTCAGTTTTATTCCATTGTTCATCTTAGGAGACTATTGATCTCGTTTAGGGGGCTGGCCATCTCGGCCATGCCTGGACCTTTCACTTATGTATTTTCAACGGTAGAGTTTCTACACTCCATAGATTAAGGTGTGGAGCTCTGCTGTTCCTCAAAGATTAATGCAAAGTACTACTGTTTTCTATTCAATTCTTCTTATTTCGCTTCTAAGATATCCATTCGCACCCAAGAACGTGATGAAGGTGATGATTATGTGTGACGCTCATCACCATCTCCCCTATGAACACGTGCCTGACAAACACTTCCGTTCTACATGAAATAAGCTAGAATGAATATCTCTTAGATCTCTTAACCGGAATCTTCGTGGCGTAAGCTAGAATGATGGCGGCATTCAAGAGAATCCGGAAAGTCTAAACCTTGTCTGTGGTATTCCGAGTAGGATTCAATGATTGAATGACTGTGACGAGCTCCTAACTCGCGATTGCAGGGCGTTAGTGACAGACGCAAAAGGAGGGTGAATCCTATTCCAGCATGATCGAGAACCGACAGATGAATAGCCGTGCCGTGACAGGGCATTGGATCATTTTCCCGAGAGATGACCGAAAGTAGCCAATGACAGTGGTGATGTATCTCATAAAGCCAGCCATGGAAAGGAATGAGACTGATTGGATGAAGATAGCAGGAAAGCAGAGGTTCAGAAGAACGAAAAGCATCTCCATTCGCTTATCTGAAATTCCTACCAATGAATTACATAAGTATCTCTATCCCTATTTTATTATATAATATTCGAAAACACCATTATCAATTTATATCTGCCTGACTGAGATTTACAAGGTGACCATAGCTTGCTTCATACCAACAATCTCCGTGGGATTCGACCCTTACTCACGTAAGGTATAACTTGGACGACCCAGTGCACTTGCTGGTTAGTTGTATCGAAGTTGTGACAATTATGAATTAAGATCAGAGCACCAAGCTTTGGAGCCATTACTAGGATTTGTTCGAGCCTGGAGAACACAATTTCGTGCACCATTACCTCACTGGGAGTTCTCTGCACTCTGACGTAGAGATTCACATCTTTTCTTGTCTTCTGTCTATTTATGAGCAGGAACAGGAACAAGGAACCGCTATTAGACTTTGATCCTGAACCTGAAAGAACTTGTAGGCGACGTTTACAACAAGCAAGATTTTACAAGGCTGCAGAATCTGCTATGGATAATAATAATGCTGTTAATGCCAATGTGGTAAATCCGAATGGGGATGAGCAACAAAGGAGAGTGCTTGGCTCCTATTCTGCCCCTACTGCGGATCTTTATGGAAAAAGCATTGTGGTGCCTCCTATAGCTGTGAAAAACTTTGAGTTGAAGCCACAATTGGTCACCCTGGTGCAACAAAATTGCCAGTATCATGGACTTCCTCATGAAGATCCAAATTAATTTATATCTGATTTTCTGCAGATTTGTGATACTATGAAGAAAAATGGAGTGAACCCTGAGGTGTACAAACTCATGCTCTTCCCATTTGCTCTGAGGGATAAAGCAAAGCTATGGCTAGATTCCCAATCCAAGGAGAGTTTGGATACTTGGGAAAAGGTTGTTACTGAATTTCTTACTAAATTTTTCCCACCAAAGAAGCTGACTAAGCTTAGGTTGGAGATTCAGACCTTCAGGCAGAAGGTCGGTGAAACTCTGTATGAAGCTTGGGAGAGGTATAAGCTACTGACCAGGCAATGCCCTCCGGACATGTTCTCCAAATGGACCCAACTAGATATCTTTTATGAAGGCTTAGGTGAGATGTCCAAGATGAGCTTAGATACTTCTGCAGGTGGTTTATTGCACAAGAAGAAGACACCAGAGGAGACTATTAAGCTTATTGAATTGGTGGCTAGCAACCAATATTTATACTCATCTAACAGGAATCCTGTGAACTCTGATACCTCCCAGAAGAGAGGCGTGTTGGAAGTTGAAGCTGTTAATGCTCTTATTGCTCAGAACAAGCTTATGTCTCAGCAAATAAATCTACTTACTCAACAGATGGGTGGCATGCAAGTCTCAGCTATCAACACCCAAAACCTACCTCAAGAGGTCTCTTATGACATGGCAGGTAATTTTGTACAAAATGATAATTATGATTATGCTAAATCCTCTTCTGAACAGGTGAATTACATGGGGAGTGGTCCTAGAAATCCCAATAATGATCCATATTCTAAGACATACAATCAAGGATGGAGAAATCACCCAAACCTTGGGTGGAGGGACCAACCTCAGAGACCTCAGAACTTCAACAATAATTCTCAAGGCGGCTTCCAACAGAATAATTACAATAACCGCCAATTTCAGTCTCAGCAACAACAACCACCTCAGCAAGCAAACTCTAAATCCTAAGAAGATTCTAATTGGGAGATGATGAGGAGTTTTATGTAGGAAACCAGAGCCTCCATTGGAAACTTGGAGGTGCAAATGGGCCAAATGAGTAAGCAATTACCTGAGAAGTCTGCAAATACATTTCCAGGTGATACAGTGGTGAACCGAAGGAAAGATTGCAAGGTTATTCAGTTGAGAAGTGGTAAGACAGCTGGCTCTGAGACAAAGGCCAATGAAGAACTAGTTGAAAAGGCAGCTCCAGAGGAAAAGAAGGGAGAAGTGGAGCACGCCCCTCCTAAACGTGCAAACAATCCATTTCCTGATTCTCTTGACACTTATCCTACCTTGCCAAAGGCTCCTGAATACAAGCCAAAAATGCCATACCCTCAGAGGCTTCAAAAGGCTTCCAAAGAAAAGCAATTCTCTAAATTTTTAGATGTCTTCAAGAAGCTACAGATCAACATTCCTTTTGCAGAGGACCTTGAGCAAATGCCTCTCTATGCTAAGTTTATGAAAGAGTTGTTGACCCACAAGAGGAATTAGAAGGAACAAGAGACAGTGGTGTTAACTAAGGAATGTAGTGCCATTATTCAACACAACCTTCCTGAGAAGATGCCAGACCTAGGGAACTTTGTCATTCCTTGCACCATTGGAGATGTCACCATTCAGAGAGCTTTATGTGATCGTGGAGCTAGCATGAATCTAATGCCACTTTCAGTGATGAAAAAGCTTCAAATTGAGGAGGTGAAACCCACTCGTATTTTTCTTCAACTTGCTGATCTTTCTATTAAATTACCTGTGGGTGTTGTTGAGGATTTACTGGTTAAAGTATGACCATTTATTTTTCTTGTGGACTTTGTTATACTAGACATGGAAGAGGAGGTAAAATCCTCTATTATACTTGGTAGACCTTTTTTAGCTACAGGGTGCTTGAGAGCTTCAAAAACATTGAGGACCACCTGTTCTTCATTGACCCTCAGGGTTAATTCACCCTTTTTAGCTACAGGTAGAGCTCTGATTGATGTGCAAAAGGGTGAATTAACCCTGAGGGTCAATGAAGAACAGGTGGTCCTCAATGTTTTTGAAGCTCTCAAGCACCCCAATGATTCTGAAGAGTGTATGAAAATAGATGTTATTGAGCCATTTGTTCAAGAGATACTGGAAGCTGAGGTGCTTGATGACATTCTGGATCCTATTTCTAAGTATGAATTAATGGAAGTTGATGATTCACCACCCCAGAAGGCTGTGGTTTACACGCCTAAAGTAGAGGAGGAAGCCCCCAAGCTTGAGCTCAAACCTTTACCTCCTTTTCTGAAATATGTGTTCTTGGGTGAAAATGATTCCTATCCAGTGATTATTAGCTCTTCTCTGAAGTCTGAAGAGGAAGAGACGCTTATTTCAGTGCTCAGGACATAAAATAGCTCTTGGGTGGACCATTAGTGACTTGAAAGGGATTAGTCCAACCAAGTGTATGCACAAGATCCTCCTTGAAGATGATGCTAAACCAGTTTTGCAACCACAAAGGAGACTCAATCCAACTATGAAAAAGGTGGTCCAAAAAGAGGTAATAAAATTATAGGAAAGAGGTATTATTTACCCTATTTCTGATAGTCCTTGGGTAAGTCCTGTGCAGGTAGTTCCCAAGAAAGGAGGGATGACAGTAATCAAGAATGAAAAGAATGAGCTTATTCCTGTAAGAACAGTCACAGGATGGAGAATGTGCATAGACTACAGGAGGCTCAACACTGCTACAAGGAAGGATCACTTCCCCCTGCCTTTCATTGATCAGATGCTTGAGAGGTTAGTTGGTCATGCTTTTTATTGTTTTCTAGATGGATATTCCGGATATAACCAAATTGCAGTGGACCCTTAAGATCAAGAGAAGACAGCATTCACATGCCCCTTTGGAGTATTTGCTTACAGGAGGATGCCATTTGGACTTTGTAATGCTCTAGCAACTTTTCAGAGGTGTATGCTTTCAATTTTTTTTGATATGGTTGAAAAGTTCATTGAGGAATTTATTGATGATTTTTCTATTTTTGGTAATTCTTTTGAATCCTGCCTTAAACATTTATCTCTCGTCTTGAAACGGTGTCAAGAATTAAACCTTGTTTTAAATTGGGAAAAATGCCATTTTATAGTTACAGAAGATATTGTTCTTGGGCACCGGATTTCACGTAAGGGGATTGAGGTTGACAGAGCAAAGGTGGAGGTAATTGAAAAATTACCACCACCAGCTAATGTTAAGACAGTCAGGAGTTTCTTGGGTCATGCAAGATTTTATAGAAGATTTATAAAAGATTTTTCTAAAATTGCTAAACCATTAAGCAACCTGTTAGTTGCTAATGTTCCTTTTGTCTTTGATTCTGATTGTCTGCATGCTTTTGAAACTCTGAAAGCAAACCTTACCTCTGCTCCCATTATAGCTCCCCTTGACTGGGATTTACCATTTGAATTGATGTGTGATGCCAGTGACTTTGCTATAGGAGCTATTTTAGGACAGAGGCATGGTAAGCTTGTACATGTTATTTACTATGCTAGTTGTGTATTAAATGATGCCCAAAAGAGTTACACAACTACAGAAAAGGAATTATTAGTTGTTGTGTATGTTGTTGATAAGTTTAGGTCCTATTTACTTGGTTCTAAGGTTATTGTTTATACTGACCATGCTGCTTTGAAGTACCTTCTAACCAAGCAGGACTCTAAACCAAGATTAATCAGATGGGTGTTGCTCCTTCAGGAGTTTGACATTGAGATAAAAGACAGGAAAGGGTCAGAAAATCAAGTAGCTGACCATCGCTCCAGAATTGAGCCTGAAGCAGGAGTACAACCACCCACAGCTGTGACTGAGACGTTTTCGGATGAGCAATTATTCCTCATTCAGCAGGCTCCATGGTTTGCAGACATTGCAAATTACAAGGCCATGAATTTTATTCCAAAGGAGTACAGTAGGCAACAAGTAAAGAAGCTATGACCGATGCCAAGTACTACATTTGGGAGGAACCATACCTTTTCAAAAGGTGTTCCAATGGTATCATCCGGAGATGTGTCCCAGATGAAGAAACACAGCAAATCCTTTGGCACTGTCATGGTTCTGATTATGGAGACCACTTTGGTGGTGAAAGGACAGCTACAAAAGTCCTTCAGAGTGGGTTTTACTGGTCGACTCTCTTAAGAGATTCAAGAGAATTTGTGAAGCACTGTGACAGATATGCAAAAGCCACGAATTTTCCTGTCAACCATGAAATGCCACAGCAGTGGATTCTTGAGGTTGAGTTGTTTGATGTGTGGGGTATTGATTTCGTGGGACCTTTCCTACCCTCACATTCAAACAACTATATTATAGTGGCAGTTGATTATGTGTCCAAGTGGGTGGAAGCTGTAGCTCTACCCACCAATGATGCCAAAGTGGTAATGAGCTTTCTTCAGAGATACATCTTTAGCCAGTTTGGTGTCCCAAGGACACTCATTAGTGATCGAGGAAGTCACTTCTGTAACAGACAGTTGGACTCCCTTCTGCAGAGATATGGAGTCCGTCATAAAGTGGCAACCCCCTACCACCCTCAAACAAGTGGACAGGTTGAAGTTTCTAACAGGGAACTTAAGAGGATTCTAGAGAAGACTGTCAGTGTTTCAAGAAAGGACTGGTCTAGGAAGCTTGATGATGCTCTCTGGGCATATCGGATAGCGTACAAGACTCCCATTAGCATGTCCCCTTATCAGTTGGTCTATGACAAAGCCTGTCACTTGCCAGTTGAGCTGGAGCACAAAGCTTACTGGGCAATCAGGTATCTGAATCATGATTCAGAAGCTGCAGGAATTAAGCGAATGCTTCAGTTGAATGAGCTTGATGAATTCCGACATTCAGCCTATGAGAATGCCAAGATCTATAAGGAGAGAACCAAGCTACTGCATGACAAGAAAATTCCCATCAGAGTCTTTGAGCCAGGACAGAGAGTGCTTCTATATAATTCAAGGCTCAAATTCTTTCCCGGTAAGCTGAAATCCCGGTGGTCAGGACCGTTTGTGGTTACCAGAGCTTCACCATATGGTCATGTAGAAATACAGGAAGAGAATTCTGACAGGAGATTTATAGTGAATGGCCAGAGGTTGAAGCACTATCTTGGAGGCGAGATTGATTGCCAGAGGTCTGCTCATCTGCTGAACTAGCAGAACTGACCGTCAAGCTAGTGACATTAAAGAAGCGCTTGTCGGGAGGCAACCCGATAATTTCGTATCCTTAGTTATTTTTCGTAGTAGTAGTTTTCTTACTTTTTTTTTTTTTTGAGTTTTTCGTGTAGGCAACCCGATAATTTCGTATCCTTAGTTATTTTTCGTAGTAGTAGTTTTCTTACTTTTTTTTTTTTTTGAGTTTTACGTGTGTTCTGATCATGCAGCTATCTTAGAACAGGAACTGGATTTTTCAACAAAAAAAAAACAAGCACACGACGCGTACGCGTCATATGTGTGTGCGTGAAAAATAAAAGTGAACAGAGAGTTGAGCAGGAGTGGTGCTGGAACAATGCTTGGCGCACAAACATGACCGCGCAAATGCGTACCCCACGCGTGCGTGATGTTTGCACTTTTCGCCATCCACGTGTACGCGTGCATGATGCGTCCTGAAAAATCGGCGTAAAGGCGTGTTTGGGCAGAGAGATATGCTGGTTTGGGGCTAGAAGTGTGCTAGAAGAACAAACTTGATCACGCGTACGCGTCCCTGATGTGTGCACGTCCTTTGCACAATTGGTCATCCACGCGTATGCGTGCATGACGCGCACGCGTCGTATGAAAATATTGGTTGCCAAGCAACGCGAACAGCAAGTTGTGCATGCGCGCGGCTGCCTTTGTGCGATTCGCACAAACCAAGGGCACGCGTACGCGACAATGACACGCACGCGTCATTTTGAAAATCGCGACACACGCGGACGCGTGCTGTACGCGTACGCGTCGCATGCGCCGCACAAATCCACTAGTTTGCCGCCCAGTTTTAGATTTTTATTCTCTCTCCCTCCCAAATCCTAATCCTCTCTTGTTCTTTTATCCCTTTATTCTTCTTCCCTCATACTTTTTGTTTTTGTTTTCAGTTCTTCTTTGCTTGAGGACAAGCAAACCTTTAAGTTTGGTGTTGATGCTCGGCTTATGGGTTTTCTGTTTATTTTTATGGCACAAAAGGGAGGCAAATCATCTTCACGAAGGAGCACAACCTGAAGAATAAGACAAGGTGGTTGAGTTCCTTTCATTCTATATTCCTTCCCGCTTTTACTATGTAAGCTCCGATTTTCTGCTATTTTGCTTTGTTTATTGCATGATCCTTTATTTGTTAGAATCCTAGGTTCTAGTTTAGTTTTCTGTTAATTGCTTTAATTCTGAAAGATGTCTCATGTATTGCCCACTAAGCTTGAAATCAAAAAGAAAGAAGAAAAAGATGTAGTGCATGAGAAATTGAGTTTAATTTCTAGAATAGTCTCATTTATTCAAATGTGGTGGTATTTTCTGTGACTCTGAATGCATGACATGAACAGTGCATATTTAAATTTGAATCAAAGAATGTTGATGTACAAGAAACGAGAATTTAGAGAACTATTATGAAGTCTCTACAATAAGTAAAAGTTTAATCCTTGAAGCAAAAGAAGCAGCAAAAAGAAAAAAAATAATAATAATAAAAATAAAAACAAGGTCCAAGACTCTGAGCATCAATGACTAGGGAGGTCAGACATGATTAAAAGCTCAAAGAGTTGTTTCCCTAGTCACATGCTAGTGGTATTCTTGTGTCAAGTAATCCTTCAGACAAAACATTTAGAGTCGAGATCAATTACAATTAGCAGAGTATGCCAAAGGCTTTGAGCACCACTGTCTGGGAGTAACTAAAAGGAAAATCAGAACTCAAAGAGAGTTCTCCAGTTAAGTGCTTGTGGTGTTTCTGTGTCAAGTGAAGCTTGAGACAAAACATTTAAAGTCACTGCTAGGCTCAAGGTGCAAAGCACCAAAGAAAAAAAAAGAATCAAAGAAAAAAATTGCTATGTTCAAGGATTAAATCGAGTTACAAAAGATCAGAGAATTCATAATATTAATTATCCGGATTCTAATTCCGAATGACAGTGACATCTTTCTGATTCAAAGGAGAGTGAGATGCCAAAACTATTCAGGATTGCAGTTGTAAACCCCACTGTAAGAAGAGACATGAGCTTAATCGAACTCTCATTCTCATGCAAATTCACATCCTAAGTCTATATTAGTTTTGGTTGCTTGAAAACAAGCAACAATTCAAGTTTGGTGTTGTGATGCGTGAGCATCTTTCCTATCTTTTCCTAGTGAATTTGCATTTAATTTGTTAAGTTTAATCAAGAATTAGTTATCTTTTAGCCACTATGGATGCTATTTTGAGTCTTTTACAATTCTATTTATTTTATGTAGCATTCGGCTGGATTTGATGGAGTTTCTGCAGGACAAGAATTGAAGGAGATAACCAGCGAGGAGCGACGCGCACGCGCACCTGACGCATGCGCGTGATTTGGAGCTTTCCATGGTGACGCGTGCGCGTACCTGACGCGTACGCGTGACTGACGCGTACGCGTGACATGTGCCACGTGCAGAAAAACACAGAAAACGCCGGGGGTGATTTCTGGGCTGTTTTGACCCAGTTTTCAGCCCATAAAACACAGATTAGAAGCTGCAGAATGGACGAAACAAGTGGTGTCCATCCATCAATTGAAGACTTGCCGATTATTTAATTAATTCTAATTTAAATTTTTATTTTAGGAAAAGATATTATTTTAATTTTAGAAATTAGTTTTTAAATTAATTAGGATTAGATATAAAAAGAAGAAACTTTTCTTCTGGGGATTATCCCATATTATCCCAACATTAGTTAACTTTTCATTCCACCTCAGCCCAATTTACAATCTTAGTTTTTCACTCTGAACCATGAGCAACTAATCCTCCATTGTTAAGCTTAGGAGCTCTGTCTATTTGTATGGATTGATTCTATTGTTTTTCTATTTTAATTTACGCACTAATTTATAATTTAAGAATTGTTTTCGTTCTTTATCTTATGAATTTGGGTGGAACGGAAGTATGACCCTCTTTCTACTTGAGTTCTTGTATAACTTGGAAAAGCTCTTTACTTGAACAACAGCTTGAAATTAATTTCTCCTAAACTTCTAATTATCTGGACTTAACGGGATACGTGACATATAATCCTTTTATTTTTAGGTAATTAGAGTTTTTGTGGCATATAAAATAGAATTTAAACTTCACCTTCTAATTGGAATTAATTGACCAAGGAATTGGCAGTTGATGAAAATTAGAGGAGACTAGAAAGGTCTAAGGAATTAGGGTCTAGTCACATATAGTTTGCCATAAATTAAATCTTGCATGATTAAAATAATTTAATAAGAAAAGTCAATCCGGAAAAATAGATAACTCTGAAGCCTTAACTGCCTTCTCCATATTTTATTCCCAACTTATTTACTTACCTTTCTTTAATATTTTTTATATTGTTTAATGTCTTTTGAACTCTCAAACATTATTTCCTGCTTGCCTAACTAAGCTTATTACTCAATTATTGTTGCTTGATCCATCAATCCTCGTGGGATCGACCCTCACTCACCTGAGGTATTACTTGGTACGACCCGGTGCACTTACCGGTTTGTTTGTGGTTTATAAAATCCGCACCACACCTCCACCATACCACCATTTTTGTTCCCCATCTCCACCTTCATTTTTGTGCCTTTTTCGGATCTCTGCCTTTTGGCATCCCCTTCACCTCTGTGTCACCTGTTCTCCTCTATGTCACCTTCCAGATTTGCCTCGCAAAGCCACCGTCACCTCTCGGTCGTCAGTTCTAATTATTAGAAATAGGACTTTTCAAACAAAAATTTCAGACGAAATTTATTCGGTCCGAATGGCTTTTTAATTTTGGGAATATTTAAGACAAATGTTGAACAATTTTTAACGGAGGTTTTGGAAGAATATATTCTGTTCTAAATTTGTCTAAATTTTGTTCTAAATTTTGGCGCCAAATTTTTTTTGGATGGCGCCAAAATTTTCATACATAATAGCAACACATTTTAGACAAAAATTATAATTTGTTCGTATTCCATCTGAATATGCACAATAACTTCAGACGGATTTGGAACATATTTTGAAAAATGTTAATTCTATCCCAAATTTATCTATAATTAGTCTTAAATATTTTTACTATAGCTAACCCTTTGAAGTAGTCAAAATTTTTTTTCACAAATTTACGACGAAAATAACAATATTTATAAATTCTATATAAAAGTGCATCAGTTTTTAAACAGATTATTTA
>NC_029788.2:32332305-32347540 GCF_000816755.2 Arachis ipaensis
TCATAGTTTATTCAGAAATTATAATATTTAGTATAAAAATATTGTTTATATTTTAAATTTATCTATAATTTAATTGAGGAATCGGTTGTTCATAACTCTGTCATATGCATCTCATAGATTTAATCTAACATTATTTCCAAAAAAACAAGTCTTTATTCTAATTCTTTTTAATTAATTTGCTTATAGACAATTTTTTTTAAAAAAATATCTACAAGAATTCACTCGTTCTTTTTATTTCTATTCTACTTTATTTAAACAAAATTGTGTCTATTAATATTGCTTTATCTATTCTTTCGTTACTAAGTGGATCTTAATGAATAAGTTGGATAGAAAAACAAAATTAGCAATTAAACAATAAGTCTCAATTTTTTGTGAATAGTAATGTAATTTTTGTTACACAATTTAATGTAGTCACCAAAAAAAAAGGCAACTACTCAAATGAAGATACCAAAAACATCTTTTTATGAAGATGTTTTTGTATAAAAGTGTGATATATTTATTTGGTCACATTTTAAATAAAAACACTTTCATAACATATAAAATCTAATCCTACAATTCATCATCCAAGGGTAAAAAAAAAAATTTTTACATAAAGACAATTATAAAATCTTCATTGGAGTATGACCTTTAATATATGTAGTTGTTTTAAAACCAAATCTTTACTCGGCACCAAAAAGCCAAATTTTAAAAGCCAAACTCAATTCCAAAGCCGCCCTTTTGGTTTCAATTTTTATCTCCTCAAAAACTGCCCTGCCTCACTCACACTGCTCTCCTACCTGTGGCTGCTGTCGATCTTCCGGGTCGCACTCTAGCCAGCCTCCGACCTCACAGATAGAATTCGTGCATGGCTGCTGCTGTTTTTACTTGCTGGATTTGATTTCAAACTTTGTAGTTGTTGTTAAAGCAATTTAAATTCGATTGAGTATTTGTCTTCTTTTACTTGATTGCTCAATTTGATTTCGGAAGGAATGACTATGGAATTATTTGGGTTCTTTAATGGTTTGTTATGGTTCAAGGAATTTTCCTGAATTTGGAATAGATTAGGAGTATAATGCTCATGAACCTTAGCTCTAGTGACAGAACGTTATTTTGGTTATGACTTGATCCCTAATTGAATAGTTCAAGAAAAAATACCTTAAATATCTTTAATATGTTTAAAAAAATAATTTATGCTCAGTGAGTTAATAGTCACAATAAGCTTCTTCATGTTATATAGGTGTTGTTAAATTAACTCTTGTAGTATTATCTTTAGTAGATGGACTCTGTTTGGCAGTTAGAAAACTAATTCAGGCAACTAACTCTTGTATTCTTTCTAGAGTTGTTTCCCGTAGCCGTGTAAGTTGCAACTTTAGTTTGTATTTTGTGCTACTAATGTCGTTTGACATTTCGCAATAATTAATCATAAGGTACTATGTTTAAATAATCGTTTATGCATTTGTTTGCTTTATTTCTTTTTTCAAGACATATACTATCTTAATATAGTTCTCTTTTATAAATATTTATTTTGTTAATTTATTTTAACAATTGCAGGATATGCTTTGCAGTTTCTTCAGCATAGTAGGATATATATGCTAGATCAAGCATTGATATATTTTTACTATATTCAATTATTCATCATTTATTGTAAATTTCGTTGAGAAATTAAGCTCTGGTAGTCAATAATATTAACCCATACATATATACTTATAATTTTTTATCTTACAAATTTTAAAAATGGACCACTTTCATTTCTTCTAAAAGTATGTATCCAATAAGACTTATATATAAATGAATGATGAATATATGTGTATAAATTAGTATAATCTATGAAATCCACCGTGACGGATTACAAATTTTTATTATTAGCTATCATTATATTCTCTGAATGCTTAGTTTTCCTGTAATCAATGGATATTTTGAAATAATAAAAAAATTTATTTCAAATTATAGTTTAATTTTATGGGTGAAGATGCATGCAAAATAGTAAGATAGATAAAAATAGTTTAATTTTAGTATTTGTTTTTATTATGAGCAGAGCTTTCTTCATAAAAAATTACTTTTGATTTAGATCTTTCTTTAAAATTAGATTTTAAAGATTGTTTAGAGACATCTAAAGACGATATAAATATTGAGCAAGAACTTCACATGTGAAAAGAAAAGGCAAAAGAGAAAGAAATGATCAATGATGAACAAAAAGTTAAAGTTGAATGATGTTGAGTAAATGTTAAAAGATCAAGGACGTCAGCTAAAAGTTCAACAGAAAAGAATTGGATTATATGTAAATTTAATCGAAAAGAAATATGTAAATTATATTAAATTAAATTTGTTTGAAATTTAATCGAAAAGAAATATTTGATTTGTCTAAAATTTATTCGAAAAAATCTGTTATATTTGACTAACATCGTTAGAAATTTGTCTGAAATGAAGTATATTTTTTGTTTGAAATTTGCTTGAAATATATTGTTTTTATGTTGGCTAATCTGTCTAAAATTCGTCTAAAATACATCATAATAGTTAGAAATCTAGCAGATAAATGCTTATTCGAAATCCGTCATAAAATCATCTGACAAAAATTTCGGACGAAATTTCAGACAAAATGTAAATTAACACCAACGGTTTTTGAGACGAAGAAAATTTGTCTCAATTTTATTTGGAAAAAAAAAATTGTCTCTAATTTGTCCAAAATTTATCCCAATTTCATCTCAAAAATACTGAATTTTAGTCGTCTCCCTCCTTCCTCTCTCTCTTTCGTGTTTTATTTCTCTCTCAACCTCTTGGCGGTTGCTTTCTCTGTCGCTGTTTTTTCCTCCTTCCTTTCTCTCTTCTTTTTTCTTCTTTTTCTTCTGTTTTATCTTTTTTTCATTCAAATTCCCTTCTTTACAAACACAGAGGCTATTGAAATTCTCTTGTTAAAAAATCCATTCTTCCAAAATAATCTTTTTTCTATGTTGAATCTAATGAGTAAATAGCCAAAATCGTTCCTGAAAGATACCCGATCTCCATTTTGGTCCTCGAAAGATAAAGATAATCAAAATCGTCCCCGAAAGATACACGATTGGTCACGTTAGTCCTTCCGTCAGTTGGATGATGACGTGTCACGTTAAGTACCACGTGGCATATGATGACGTGGAGGACTAATGCCACGTGTCAGGTCAGTGACATGTGGTCAGATGACATGTAAAAAAGTTATTTATAATCAAAATAGTCCTTGAAAGTTCAGACGTAAGTCATTTTCATCCCTAAAATTTTAAAAATTAATCAAATTAGTCCTTATATAAATTTTTTATTTTTCTTGATAATATTAAATTTAAAATAAAAAAGTTAATAAAAAAAGAAGTATTCTTTTTTTTTTACCAACTTTTAGGTGAATATAGAAACTATGTAGTTTGAACTATAATTCGTTGGCAAAGAAAGAAATACTCTTAATTATATATTAAATAAAATAATTATTTATTAGGCTCATTCTTATACAAATAAAAATTTTTCTTAATTTTATATCGGTAATATTTTATACCAATTAGCTTCAAAATTTAATTTTTTTTGAATAAATTAATAAAAAATAATACAAATAATTGTTTAAATATAATTGTATTTTAATTTTTCATTTTACGTACATGTTGAGGATAATTTGAAATAAAAGATAATGGACTTGTTGTAACTGTCATGTATTTTGTGCTTTGACTGCGTCGTCATCTGAAAATCATGGCGCCTTCATGGAGAATCATGGCGCCTTCATGGAGACCGGGTTCTTCTACAAAATCAATTTTACGTTTGGAGTTAGCCAACCAACAGCGGTGACAGACAGCGTCTTCCTTTTCTATGGCAGCAATTTTTCAGACTTTGAAAGTCCATTTATGGTTGAGGTGGAATGAAGGTGGGTTCAAGAGCGTCAAAATCTGTGGCTAGACAAAATAATAGTGGAAGCACCTGCTAGCAAACAAAACAGTGAAAATACTTGAAGACATCACATCAACAATAACAGAGTAACGTAAGAATTCGATCAAATTTTTCTGAGTACTTTTCTGGTGTAAAGATAGTCCTGTGTTAAACGAGCCAATTAGTTTTTTTTGTTAGTGCCAGTTTGTTTGTTCAGCCCATGACAGAAAAAAAATAATAATAATAAATAAATTTAATTTACCTAATCACTTTTGATAGTAAGTTAATTTTTAAAGAGTGCTGCACTCCCTACTTTGCTTGGAGTGCACTAGCTTTCGCCATAGAAAAGAATAAGAGAGATTTTGACAAGAATTAAAGGAGAGAGATATTTTTATTGAAAAAATTTTTAAGAAGAAAAGATACAATTACTAATTTTTCGATTGTCAATTACATTTCTATTAAAATTAGTAGTATCAAAAAATATTTTAGAATTTAATATTATCAAGAAAAAATAAAAAATTATATAAGGACTAATTTGATTAATTTTTAAAATTTTAGGGATGAAAATGACTTACGTCTGAACTTTCAAGGACTATTTTGATTATAAATAACTTTTTTACATGTCAAGTGCCATGTAGCCACCGACCTAACATTAACCCTCCACGTCATCATCCAACTGGCGGAAGGACTAACGTGACCAATCGTGTATCTTTCGGGGACGATTTTGATTATCTTTATCTTTCGAGGACCAAAATGAAAATCGGGTATCTTTCAGGGACGATTTTGGCTATTTACTTTAAATCTAATTTTAAAATATGTTTATGAGTAATTGTTGTTGTTCTTAGTATTATTGTTGGTGGTGGTAAATTACATGTGAGAAGAGACTAGTTATGTGATGGTAGCAAGAGTGAAAGGTTCAGGATGAGGTCAGAGCGGGCCTGTAAAGTGTGCTGGTAATGGATGGAGGCTGTGAAGTGTAAGGGATAGTGGGGATGATGGTGATGATAGATAATGTGACATCTAATGTGAGTGGTTCTGATAGTTACAATGGAAAGAGAAAAATAAAGAAAATGATGACGATGATAATGAACATTAGGGGTAGAACTAGAAAAAAAATTGACTGATTATTGACCATCAAAAAATTAACAACAAAAACAAAATTGAAATTTATTAAAATTTTAAGGAATTAATAAAAAAATATTGGCTCTTAATATTTTTCTTTTACATTTCCACTAATAGTACATAAAGAATACTTTTGTCTGGCTTAAAAATATTCTTACAATAAAAAGTTGAATACATTATGTCGCACCATAATGAAAATTGCAAAACTATGAATAGAAGTATTGGCAAAAAGGCAAATGCGGAAATGAAAATTGGGACTCGATTTGAGTCATAGTAGTAAGTAATAAAGAAGGCACTTGCAAATGTTACCATCATGCTTGTTATTGAGGAGAACAACGCCACCAATAATCCAAATATGAGCTTCAAGGGCAGTGACTTGTAGAAATCAGACTCAGCATAACGCGAAACAAGAATGGACAAGAATATTAATATTGCAGCTGTTGATGAGATAAACGCAACTGCATCTGAGATTGCAAACACCAAGAATGGTGGCTTTTTCAAGTAGTTTGGTTTCCCTGATTTATCATCGAGACCGCCTGGTATGGTTATTGAAGCAGCAAACACCCCTGTTGCAATGACAGTTGAAATCAGCATACAATTTTGGGCTGTGCTTTTCATCCAAGATTCCGCATCGTTTCTCAACTCAGCGTGCTCTCTTCTGAACAATTCACTAGCAGTTCTTTCTTCAGAGTTTTTCAGTGGTGACATTATTTTCTGGACCTCCTATTAATGCCATTGCCTCATGAGGCCTTTATAAATATTACTAGAAAAATAAAAATTTTTTATTCTTAAAATTTAATAATTTTATACTAAATGAATTTTTTTAAAAAAAAATATTGTGAATGATTATTTTTTTTAAAAATAAAAAAAATTTATAAACTGCTCATACCCTGACCCAATGATAAGGCCCAGATCTAAATGAAAGGCCCAATCCAAAGGATTGAGCCTCGCCCTACACCGACCTTCTCCCTATGAAGTCGGTTCTTACCACAACTTACCCTAAAGAAGTCGGGGACGAGGATTAGCTTGTAGATAAGCACTCAGTCAAATGAGTAACTGCCCCTAAAATCTCTCTACTCACTTCCAGGAGCCATATCTCAACTTTCCTAAGATAAAGGGACGGTTATCCACCTTAAATGGCGGAACTACTCCAACGGTGGTTATGGGTTCACCACTATAAATACCCTTAAATTCCTCAGGTATCTCATAAGTCCAATACTCTCTAGACCTGTTTTGCTCCCTTTGCTGACTTTGGCATCGGAGTGTCTTTGCAGGTACCACCCCCCATTCTCTCACACTGAAGTCGGACGGGGATCTTAGGTCACTAACCCATTCGGATACTTCCTCATTCAGACGATTGGGCCAGCTAAACTAATCCAACCCATTAATCTCCGGTTACCCATCGTAACATTGGCGCTGTTGCCGGAGACCCGAGAGATCAACCAGTAATGGCGGACATGTCACCGGAAGACGGTCATGTGGCGTCGGATTCTGAACAAGAGAATCTAGATACCGGAAACAATGACGCAGACTTAGCCCTTCACCAGGGAACCAGCGACTAACATAGGGAAGGCACCTCCGGATTTAAAAATCCGAAGACGAACTCCTCGGAGGGGCGTGAATCGGAAAAGGATGGACCACCCCATGCAACTAAACTAATGGGACTAGTCCATGGCTACCAAGGTCGCTTGGAACAGCTGGAACAGGAGCGGGAGCGACAAAGGGAGATAGAGAAGAACCTAAGAGAGGAGATGGAACGACGAAAAGAGTTAGAGGAAAAACTCTTAAAGTTAGAATCCTCCCTCAAAGGTCGGAACTCCCGTGGCGATCGAGAAGAGTCACCTCCAGGAGGGGAGGACCCTTTTAGCGAGGACATAATGAGGGCAAGAGTTCCAAGAAACTTTAAAAGCCCTGATATGGACCTCTATGATGGAACCACAGATCCAAAGCATCATTTAAGCAATTTCAAAAGTCGGATGTATCTGGCTGATGCTTCTGATGCGACGCGTTGCAAAGCTTTCCCGACCACCTTATCGAAAGCAGCGATGAAGTGGTTTGATAGCCTCCCTCCAAGATCGATCACCAGCTTTGAGGACCTCTCAAGAAAGTTTCTAATGAGGTTCTCCATTCAGAAGGATAAAGTAAAGCATGCACCGAGCCTCCTGGGAATAAAGCAGGAGGTCGGAGAACCTCTACGGGACTATATGGAAAGGTTCAACAAAGCCTGCTTAGAGATTCAAGACCTGTCCACCGAGGCAGTCATTATGGGGCTGGTAAATGGGCTTAGAGAAGGTCCCTTCTCACAGTCCATATCAAAAAGGCACCCCACCTCCTTAAGTGATGTACAAGAAAGAGCTGAAAAGTACATCAACATGGAGGAAAATGCCAGACTGAGAGAGTCGAGTTGGTGACCTGGGCACCTTCCCTCGATAAAAAAGAGGGAGAGGGAGCCCAAAAAGAAAGAAGACCTCGGTCTCGACAGACCCCGAAAATATCACTCTTATACTCCTCTAAAAGTTTCTATAGTGGATGTATACAGAGAAATTTGCAATACTAAAAGGCTGCCGCCTCCCAGGCCTATTAAAAACAAAAGAGGGGGAAGTCACGGCGAATACTGTGAGTACCATAAGATATATGGTCACTCAACAAACGATTGTTACGACCTTAAAAATGTGATAGAAAAGTTGGCCAGAGAAGGCCGACTTGACCGATATCTCATAGAAAGATCGGACTATCATGGGAAGAGAAAGCGAGATGACACAGATAGAAGAGACCCACCATCGCAGACTCCGGAGAGACATATACATATGATCTTCGGCGGATTCGCGGGAGGGGGACTCACTAAGTCCTCTCGCAAGAGACACCTCAAGCGAGTCTACTAGGTCAGAAGCGAATCATCCGACCTTCCTACAATCTCATTTACAAGGGAAGATGGGCAAGGAGTAATCCCTGGACACGACGATCCAGTGGTGATAACCATGATCCTAGCCAATGCCCATCTCCACAGAACCCTAGTAGATCAAGGAAGTTCGGCAAACATCCTTTTCAAGCCTGCGTTCGACAAACTAGGGTTGGATAAAAAGGAGTTAAGAGCCTACCCCGACACCTTGTATGGGCTAGGCGACACGCCAATAAAACCACTGGGATTTCTACCCCTCCACACTACCTTCGGAAAGGGGGAAAAATCTAAAACTCTGAGCATAGACTTTATAGTCATCGACGTAGGGTTAGCATATAATGCCCTAATCGGCAGAGCTACCCTAAATCGACTTAGAGCGGTGGTGTCTACTCCCCATCTCTGCATGAAATTTCCGACACCAGCGGGGATAGCAACGGTGAGGGGGGACCAGAAATTGGCAAGAAAGTGCTACAATGAAAGCCTGAACCTGAGGGGAAAGAGCAAAGAAGTCAACACCATAGAGCTCGGCGGTGCAAGGGCCAAAGAAGAGTTGCGACCACAGCCAGGAGGAAAAACTGAGGAAATACAGGTCGGCAAAGAGGAAGGAAAAAATACCAACATAGGAGCCAACCTAGGGGAAACCCTGAAGTAAAGGTTGACCAAGCTCCTAAGAGACAATTCTGACCTCTTCACCTGGAAAGCCTCCGACATGCCCGGGATAGATCCCGAGCTTATGTCCCACAAGCTCTCGGTATATCCGGGATCCCGACCTATACAACAGCGGAGGCGCAAGCTCGGCCCAGAACGAGCCCTAGCGGTGGAGGAGCAAGTACAGGCACTCCTAGAAGCCGGCTTCATCAGAGAAGTTAAATATCCAACATGGCTAGCAAATGTAGTGCTAGTCAAGAAGCAAAACGGCAAATGGAGGATGTGTGTCGACTACACCGACTTAAATAAGGCATGTCCCAAAGACCCTTATCCACTCCCAAGTATTGACACTCTAGTAGACTCTAGCTCGGGATATCAATACTTGTCGTTCATGGATGCCTACTCGGGATATAACCAAATCCCGATGTATGAGCCAGACCAGGAAAAAACATCGTTCATCACGCCCAGAGCAAATTTTTGCTACGTGGTCATGCCATTTGGATTAAAAAATGCAGGAGCCACATATCAAATGCTGATGAACAAGGTGTTCGCTCCCCACCTCGGGAGTTTAATGAAAGTCTACGTAGACGACATGCTAGTAAAAACCAAGGAAGAAGTCGACCTCCTGACAGACCTCTCGCAAGTCTTCGACACCATAAGGTTACACGGGATGAGGCTAAATCCCGCAAAGTGTACCTTCGCAGTGGAGGCCGAAAAATTCCTAGGGTTCATGCTGACGCAAAGAGGGATCGAAGCAAAAGCCGATAAGTGTCAAGCTATACTGGAAATGAAGAGCCCGACTTGCTTAAGAGAGGTTCAACAGCTAAACGGCCGACTTGCGGCCCTCTCTAGGTTCTTGGCAGGATCAACATTAAAATCCCTTTCACTGTTCTTTTTATTAAGAAAGGGATGCCAGTTTGAATGGACTCCGGAATGCGAAGAAGCGTTCCAGGAGTTCAAAAGGTTCTTGAGCCAACCTCCAATCCTAACCCGACCTCAAGTTGGGAAAGATCTCGTCCTATACTTGTCTGTAGCAGACAAAGCTGTCGCATCAGCCCTGATAAGGGAGGATGAGGTTGGACAGCATCCAGTGTACTTCATCAGCAAAGTTCTACAAGGCCCCGAACTAAGGTACCACAAGCTGGAGAAGTTTGCTTACTCCTTAGTAATAGCCTCATGGAGGCTACGGCCTTATTTTCAAGCTCATACGATAAGAGTCCAAACGAACTAACCCATGAAGCAAATCCTCCAAAAGACGGATGTTGCAGGGAGAATGGTTCAATGGGCAATAGAGCTCTCCGAGTTCGACTTGAAGTATGAAACTCGGACAGTAATTAAAGCCCAATGCCTCACCGACTTCATAGCAGAGTACGCAGGAGACCAAGAGGAAAAGCCAACTACATGGGAACTCTATGTAGATGGATCCTCAAACAAGACAGGAAGCGGTGCAGGCATAATACTGGTGGATGAAAGGGAAACTCAAATAGAGGTATCCCTCAAATTTGAATTCCCAGCTTCAAATAATCAAGCAGAATATGAAGCCCTGATTGCAGGATTGAAGCTGGCAGAAGAAGTCGGTGCAACAAAAGTGATGATATATAACGACTCTCAAGTAGTAACCTCCCAGATAAATAGAGAGTATCAGGCCAAAGACCCAAACATGAAAAGATACCTGGAAAAAACTCTGGAATACCTCGGGCACTTTGCGAAAACCGAGGTTAAGCATATAACTCGGGATCTCAATAGCAGAGCAGACGCCCTCTCCAAGTTAGCAAGTACTAAGCCAGGAGGGAATAATAGAAGCCTGATCCAGGAAACTCTCCAAGAGCCCTCTGTGGTGAAAGCAGAGGACAAACAAGATGTCCTTGAGGTATCCGGGCTAAACCTCGGATGGATGAATCCCTTGGCCGAATACCTAAAATTTGACATCCTCCCCAAAGAGGAAAAAGAGGCTAAGAAAATCCGGAGGGAAGCACAATATTACACTCTGGTGAAAAATATCCTTTATAAAAGAGGAATATCAACGCCATTGTTGAAGTGCGTACCGACCTCAAGGACCACTGAAGTGCTGGAGGAGGTCCATAATGGGATCTGTGGAAACTATCTCGGAGCCAGGTTGCTAGCCAGGAAAGTAATCCGAGTTGGATTCTACTGGCCGACCTTGCAGAAAGATACCACAGAGTTTGTGAAAAAATGCCAACCATACCAAATGCATGCAAATTTCCACATGGCTCCCCCCGAGGAGCTCATTAGTATAACTTCTCCATGGCCCTTCACAAAATGGGGAATGGATTTGTTAGGTCCTTTTCCCCAGGCGCCAGGACAAGTCAAATACTTAATCGTGGGAATAGATTACTTCACAAAGTGGATAGAAGCAGAACCATTAGCCACCATCACAGCCCAAAGAAGTCGGAGGTTCCTCTACAAAAATATCATCACGAGGTATGGGATACCTTACTCCATCACCACAGATAATGGAACCCAGTTCACCGACTCTACCTTTAGAAGCCTAGTGGCCAGTATGAAGATCAAACACCAGTTCACCTCAGTGGAACATCCACAGGCAAATGGACAAGCCGAGGAAGCCAACAAAGTCATATTGGCAGGGCTAAAGAAAAGGCTACAAGATGCAAAAGGAGCCTGGACAGAAGAGCTTCCCCAGGTGTTGTGGGCTTACCGGACGATGCCCCAATCTGCCACTGGAGAAACACCCTTCCGACTTGTCTATGGTGTAGAAGCTATGATACCAGTGGAAATCAGAGAGCAAAGTCCAAGGGTAATTTTTTCCATGATGAAATCGGAAACATACAAGGGCACAAAGTGGAGCTTGAATTGCTCCCCGAAGTCCGAGAGCAAGCCCAGATAAGAGAAGCAGCATTGAAACAAAGGATGACTACCAGGTACAACAAAAAAGTCATTCGAAGGAGTTTTACTCCAAACGATTTGGTCTTGATCAGAAACGACATTGGAGTCAACAAATCGGGGGAAGGAAAGCTCGCTGCTAATTGGAAAGGACCATACACAATTAATGAGGTCTTAGGGAAAGGTTATTATAAGGTGACCGACCTAAACAGCACCGAATTACCAAGGTCATGGCATGCTTGTAACATGAAAAGGTACTATAGTTAAAAGCGAACTCTACTCCCTGATGTACTCTTTTCCCAACTTCACGATTTTTTTCCCAAAAATCAAAGGGTTTTTTCTGAAGAAGGGTTTTTAACGAGGCATCAAAGTAGAGACTAAGGGAGAATGGATTATTAAAAACCCTTAGTAGCATTAAAGTACCTTCCCAAATAAATAAAGATCTTTTTACAATATCTCTTATAAATTCCTTCTCGTTTGTCTTTCTTTCTACGAAACGCGCCGACTTAAGCTCGACAAAACGTGAAAATCCCATGAACCGACCTAGGTGGTCGTCAGGATAAAACGACGAGGTACAAGTCGGCGTAAAGAGGTTATAAAAGTTGATCGTGAGAAACTCGAAAAGATTCCGACTCATAAGTCGAAATGAAAACCCGAGAAACAAAGAAAACACATCGCGAAAATAACCTAAGTCATAGGAACTCAATGAATCAAAAAATTGAGTATGAGGAATACCAAAAAGAGATCGAAAAACCTATCAAAAAGCCAAAAGACTGTCCTAAGTCCTTAAAGTTAAAAGACTCAAAAGGACAGACAGCCAAGAAAAGGTTTCAAAAAGATCAAAGGGGATTTTTCAAAAACCAACATCAGAAAAGCATGCACACAAAAAGGTAACTTAGACCCTTATCCAAAAAAGGGTATTTCTTGTTAACTTAAACCCTTATCCAAAAAAGGGTATTTTATTTACGGCCTTAAAAGGCCAAGGAAAATGTCAGCAAACCACCACCACATAGAAACTAATAAGTTTAAAAAAGAGGGGACCCACAGGCCGGGCCCCCGTATAGCCAACAAATTTTTCAGAGAACATCACCACCAGAATCAGGAAGAGTAGACGGATCACCACCAGAGTCAGGAAGAGTAGTCGGAGCGCCATCAGGACCAGGGAGAGAAGTATCCATAGGAGATGGAGAAGAGGTACTCGGAGCCTTCGAAGAACTCGGAGCGTCCCTTGATCGGGGAGGGGACTCAATTATTCTCTGCCCCCGAGTCTTTAAATCTGACTCGGTGACATACTTGGGAGAGGAAGGAGGATAGACTATCGTCCCATCAATGACAACCTTGTCAGGATCCAAGGGAGATAGATCCAGGTCGGGAGCAAGAACTCCGACCTGCTCCTTAAAAATCCTCCAGGCTTCCTGATGAGCGGATAATTTATACGCTTTTTGACATTGTTTTTAGTATGTTTTTAGTAGGATCTAGTTACTTTTAGGGATGTTTTCATTAGTTTTTATGTTAAATTCACATTTCTGGACTTTACTATGAGTTTGTGTGTTTTTCTGTAATTTCAGGTATTTTCTGGCTGAAATTGAGGGACTTGAGCAGAAATCAGATTCAGAGGTTGAAAAAGGACTGCTGATGCTGTTGGATTCTGACCTCCCTGCACTCAAAGTGGATTTTCTGGAGCTACAGAACTCGAAATGGCGCGCTTTCAATCTCATCTTGTTGCTCAGATTAGGTAATTTTCTTTTCGTTTTCTTTTCAAAAATTTTTCAAAAATATTTTCAAAATTTTCTCTTTTGTTTTCGAAAAATATAAACATGTTTTCAAAAATTTGATTCAAGATTTTTAAGAATGAATTCTAGTGTTTCATGAAGCATGTGAAGTCTGGCTGGCTGTAAAGCCATGTCTAAATTCTTTTGGACTGAGGCTTGCAATTTGTTATCAAAGAACAATATACTCTCGTGTTAAAGACTAAAGCTTGGCTGGCCATTGGCCATGTCTAGTGTTTTGGACTGGAGCTTTCTTTGAAAGCTTGGCTGGCTAGTGAGCCATGTCTAATTCCTGGACTGAAGCTTTAGACTAACATGGCAAGATTCCTGGAATTCATATTAAAAATTTTGGAATCCTTATTTTTTCTTTTTTTCATATAATTTTCGAAAAAAAAAAATACAAAAAAAATTATAAAATCATAAAAATCAAAAATATTTTTCTGCTTCTTGTTTGAGTCTTGAGTCATGTTATAAGTTTGGTGTCAATTGCATGTGCATCTAGCATTTTTCGAAATTTTCATGCATTCATAGTGTTCTTCATGATCTTCAAGTTGTTCTTGGTAAGTCTTCTTGTTTGATCTTGATGATTTTTTGTTTTGTGTCTTTTCATGTTTATCATATGCATTCTTGAATTCTTAGTGCATAAGCATTAAAGAATTCTAAGTTTGGTGTCTTGCATGTTTTCTTTGCATTAAAAATTTTTCAAAAATATGTTCTTGATGTTCATCATGAAATTCAAGGTGTTCTTGGTGTTCATCTTGACATTCATAGCATTCTTGCATGCATTCATTGTTTTGATCTAAAAATTTCATGCATTGCATAATTTTCATGTTTTTCATAAAAAATTCAAAAATAAAAAAAATATCTTTCCTCTTTTCTCTCATCAAATTCAAAAATTTGGATTGACTTTTTCAAAAATTTTTAAAATCAAATTGTTTCTCATGAGTCAAATCAAATTTTCAATTTGAAAATCTTATCTTTTTCAAAATCTTTTTCAAAAATCAAATCTTTTTCAAAATTCTTAGTTATTTTCGAAAATTTCAAAAATATTTTTCAAAAATCTTTTTCTTATTTTTATACCAAATTTTCGAAAATAACATAATCAATTAATGTTTTGATTCAAAAATTTGAAGTTTGTTACTTGCTTGTTAAGAAAGATTCAAACTTTAAATTCTAGAATCATATCTTGTGATTTCTTATGAATCAAGTCATTAATTGTGATTTTAAAAAATCAAATCTTTTTTAAAACTAATTTTATCATATCTTTTCAAAAATATCTTCTTATCTTATCTTTTTCAAAAAATATCTTTTCAAATATCTTTCCTAACCTCCTAACTTCTTATCTTTTCAAAATTTGTTTCAACTAACTAACTAACTTTTTGTTTGTTTCTTAACTTTTTCAAAACTACTTTCTAAAATATCTTCTTATCTTATCTTTTTCAAAAATATCTTTTCAAAATATCTTTTCTAACTTCCTAACTTCTTATCTTTTCAAAATTTGTTTCAACTAACTAACTAACTTTTTGTTTGTTTCTTAACTTTTTCAAAACTACCTAACTAACTTTTTCTCTCTAATTTTCGAAAATATCTACCCTCTTTTTCAAAAATTTCTTCTTAATTAACTAATTATTTTTATTTTTATTTTTTGAATTCAAAAATTTTCGAAAAAAATACTAACCTTTTTCAAAAACTATTTTCAAAAATCACTAACTCTTTTTCAAAATAATTTTCGAAAATTATCCCTCCCCCATCTCATTCTATTTATTCATTCATATCCTAACATCTCATTTCACCTCCTTCCATCCTCACAGTTGTGTTTCTTCCATTATATTACATTCTTTATCTCCCCCTTTTCTTCCACTCACACAGGGATCCCTATACTGTTATAAAGGATCTCTATTATTATTATTATTTTTCTGTGCCTTCTTCTTTGTCATATGAGCAGGAGCAAGGATAAGAACATTCTTGTGAAAGTAGATCCAGAACCTGAAAGGACTCTGAAGAGAAAATTGAGAGAAGCTAAAATACAACAATCCAGAGATAACCCTTCAGAAATTTTCGAACAGGCAGAAGAGATGGT
>NC_029788.2:32347668-32348005 GCF_000816755.2 Arachis ipaensis
AAGCCTATGATCCTGAGAACCCTGCAATAGCAGAGGTAAATTACTTAGGTGAACCTTATGGAAACACCTATAACTCAACATCGAGAAATCATCCAAATTTCTCATGGAAGGATCAAAAGCCCCAACAAGGCTTTAATAATGGTGGAAGAAACAGGTTTAGCAATAGCAAACCTTTTTCATCATCAACTCAGCAACAGACAGAGAACTCTGAACAAAATACTTCTAATTTAGCAAATCTAGTCTCTGATCTATCTAAGGCCACTGTAAGTTTCATGGATGAAACAAGATCTTCCATTAGAAATCTGGAAGCACAAGTGGGCCAGCTGAGTAAAAGGAT
>NC_029788.2:32348019-32352351 GCF_000816755.2 Arachis ipaensis
TCTTATTTCGCTTCTAAGATATCCATTCGCACCCAAGAACGTTATGAAGGTGATGATTATGTGTGACGCTCATCATCCTTCACCCTTTACTTGGACGACCCAGTGCACTTGCTGGTTAGTTGTATCGAAGTTGTGACAATTATGAATTAAGATCAGAGCACCAAGCTTTGGAGCCATTACCAGGATTTGTTCGAGCCTGGAGATCACAATTTCGTGCACCACTTCCTCGGCCCCGTCGGCAATGGAGTCCTCCAACTCGGCATAAGCATTCCTAGCATTCAACAAGTCCTTCCTCACCTCTACAAGATCCGTGAACAGGCTCGAATAATTCTCCTGCGCCTTCAACCTTAGGCCCTCCTCCATGTTACACTGAGCCTGCAACTTCTTTTCCCTCTCCTGGAGGCCATCCCTCTCTTCCTTCAATTTGGCGACCTCTTCCCTCAGAAACTTCTCCTGCCCTTGATATAAGAGAGGCCTCCCCTCCAACTCTTCAACCCTCGAGGTTGAACCCAGAGAGCTAAGAGGAGTTTTCTCAAACATATCAAGGAACTTTGTACAAACCCCCGCCGCCCTGATACTCTCCTGAGCCAGAATAGTGAGGTGGTTCCAAACAGAAACATCATCCATACCTATACGGGTATGAGGATAGATGTATTTCCGGACAAACTGAGGTGCATCCACCTTAGCCTCACCTTCAAAAGAAGAGCTAGACTCTAAAGTCTTGCGCTTCTTCTTCTCTGGTTCAGGGGAAGATTGGGGGGGACGGGACGGCTGAGAAGAAGCCGAGGAGGAAATAACGATAGGTCGGGAAGGGGTCCCTAAATTTTGGGAAGAAGGGGGAGGAGGAAGAAGAGGAGAGCTAGTTACCCTGGCGCCGCCAGTCCTGGCACGGGACCTTGCCTTGGCCTCCTGGACTCTCTGGTAAGACTCTCTAGAATTCTTCTTCACCATCTCTGTAAAAAACAATTAGTAGTCAGAAAAACAAGTCGGAGGAAACGAAGTCGGAAAACATAAACAAATCAAAGACTACCTAATTGTGTTTGGACGAAAGTCGGACCCCCCTGGAGAAATTTTTTGGTATCCAAATAGGGAGCCTCCCCCACACTTCTCGGAGGAACCCCACAATGGATGCCTCCACTTCATCCAAGTCATCCAAACCATATTTCTCACAGGGGGAGGCCTCCAACCAGTACAGAGGAAAGCGAGGAGAAGATCTCTCATCCAAGAAAAAGGGGTGGTGACCCTCTACGGCTTGAACTTTGAAAAAGTAACTCTTGAAGTCATGAAAAGATTCATCAAAAAGGGTGAAGACTCTCCGACCTTGTATAGCTCGGAAAGACACCCATTGTTGCTTGTTATTTTTCCCACTAATGGGCTTGGTCATATGAAAAAGGAAAAAAAAATCCTCAAGGAAGTCGGAAAGTCTAAAGCGTGGCTGATAAACTGGTAGATTTTCAGAAAACCCCAGGAATTGGGGTGAAGTTGGTTAGGAGCAACACGGCAGTGACGCAAGACAGCCATTTCGAAGTTAGAAAATGGAAGAAAAACACCCAAACGGGTCACCATGCTCTCATACATGTAGAAGAAATGAGGGGCCGTCTCAGTAGCCCTCCCGAAGCAAACCCGGTCTTCCGGACCCGGGACCACCAATTCATACTTCGGCTCATCCTCCTCAGAAGTACAAATTCTGTGGTGAGTGCGAAGATTGGTAATAAATTCGATATCAACCAAATGTTCCTCTCCTAAAATAGTGACATCGACCCATTGAGCAAGAGTTTCTATGGAAGACATTTTTCTTTTCCTAAAAAGGATTAGTGAGACCTACAAAGGAAAAAAGAAAAAGATCAAGAACATGGTCTCTAAGGGGCATGGAATCAAACAGACGCCTACAAGTCTCTCTCTAAAAAAGTAAAAGCATGCAAACAGAAGCATTTCATAAAAGAGAAGAGGAAAAAAATGACTAACCTTTGTCTGGAAAGAAGGTAGAGGAAGATGAAAGCCTTCAAACAAAGAACGCCCCACGAACAGATAAGAAGGAAATTTGAAAAAACGCAGAAACGAAACAACGAAAGAGAGGGAAAGTATTTTTAAACACGTTAGGGGCATAATGGTAAAAACGGAAGCCGTCATTAATGGGCGCACCGTTACCAAGGCAATTAATCCCTACGCGAACCTCTAACAGACGCGACGTTTAATTAGACGTAACTGTGAAAATCAAAAGTCACAAAAGATCACGTCGGTTCCCTCACAGGTCGGCTACGACCCCGAGTAGAATACTCGAACCCAAGTCTCAAAAGAAATTGGGCTCGAGTAGGGGCACTGTTCATACCCTGGCCCAATGATAAGGCCCAGGTCCAAATGAAAGGCCCAATCCAAAGGATTGAACCTCACCCTACACCGACCTTCTCCCTATGAAGTCGGTTCTTACCATGACTTACCCTAAAGAAGTCTGGGACGAGGATTAGCTGGCAGATAAGCACTCAGTCAAATGAGTAACTGCCCCTAAAATCTCTCTACCCACTTCCAGGAGCCATATCTCAACTTCCCTAAGATAAAGGGACGGTTATCCACCTTAAATGGCGGAACTACTCCAACGGTGGTTATGGGTTCACCACTATAAATACCCTTAAATTCCTCAGGTATCTCATAAGCCCAATACTCTCTAGACCTGTTTTGCTCCCTTTGCTGACTTTGGCATCGGAGTGTCTTTGCAGGTATCACCCCCCATTCTCTCACACTGAAGTCGGACGGGAACCTTGGGTCACTAACCCATTCGGATACTTCCTCATTCAGACGATTGGGCCAGCCAAACTAATTCAACCCATTAATCTCCAATTACCCATCGTAACAAAAACTAAATTCTGTTATGATTTGTTGTGTATATCTTTTAAATAGTTATTCATATATTATTATAAAAAATTTTATCAAATATATGTCGTTCATTAAATACAAATTTTTTTATTTATAAAAAATAAAATAATTATTGATTATACTTGTCACACTTTAAAATCATTCAAAAATTTATTTACGTTTGTGTCTTTAAGAGTTATCTTTTTGAATAACATAAATTTTAAAATATCATTTCAGTAGTTTAGCTAGGCTGTCACAAAATAAAATTGCGAAAAATACTCATAAATGTTTTAACTTACTAATACCTTGAACCATACTAACTGAAGGCACATTTGGAGAGCTGCTCCAGATACCAATTCAAGTTGACTTTCCGGTGCTCTTTTTGCAGCCAAATGCAACAGAGTATTTCCTTCTGTGTCCGTCATAGTTGCTATGATGTCCTTTTGAGATCCAATCTCTTGAATGAGACTGTAGATGCTTGCATGGAGATTCGTAACTGCTACGTGAATTATAGTTTGGTCTCTGCTATCCATTTCCAATATCAAGCTTGGATACGCATTAATAAGCTCTGATAAGAATCCAAAGTTACCAACTTTTGCAGCATCAAATAACAAATGAGAAGGGTTTCTTATGAATTCGAATATCTCATTTTTTGAAGAACTCTTGAAGATAAACGTCTGCCACAGAAATTTAACTAGCTGAAAAATCACTTGTCGCTTCATGCCTGTGATATAAAGTGATGTTGTTCAAAATAACAACATTCGTAAAACAACACTGGAACCTATGTATCTACATTGTCGTAATTAAATTGTCAATGTTTATAAGGATTTACCAGGGTTGAATAATGGGGTCTTGGTGTTCTAAACCTTGACAACAAGATTCCAAGGAGCTTCTAGCTAATAGATGCAGAGCTGTTTCTTCGTTCTCGTCCCTTGTAAAAGCTATTTGGTTTTCTTTCGCCATTTTTAAGGCTAAACCTGCAAAATTATTGATGAATTTTGAAAATTCAAATGCAATTTTACGACCACGGATTTTTTAAAAAAAAAATGACATCAGCAAAGAATTAAAAAAAATGAAAATAAGCACTTTATAATTAAAAAATCTACTTACTTAGAAGTTCAGATTTTAAATTAATATAATTTCACTTCTTTTTTCGCCTTCTAATACGTAATTAAAAGCTTATATTTTTGTCTTCAGAAACTCATAAAACAAGTTTTAAAAGTAAATTATTAAAATTTGAGCACCAATAAACCTAACTTGATATCTATTATAAATTGGGTGAGTTAGTTTAACAAAATTAATCAACGATCCATCTATTTTGATTGGCGTGCAAATATTTCATTGTAAAAGTGATAATTTATTCTTTTAATTATATTAGATATACACTAAAATTAATCATTAAAATCAACTATTAGTATAAAATACATATTAAAATATAAAATATGTATTAAAAATAAATTAAATTATATATATATACATAAA
>NC_029788.2:32352356-32380855 GCF_000816755.2 Arachis ipaensis
TTATGTTACCTCTTCTAATCAATTTAAATTTTTAGGAAAAATAATATCATGACATAGTATTAGAGCATAAGATAAATAAAATAAGAAAAGAATGTCTATATAAAAATCAAACAAACAAAAAAACCTCTTATTTAAAAGAGCATATTAAAGATATAACTATTCATATTATTTTTTTCAATGGACTTAAACTTTAGAAGAAATAGTATCATAATTGTGTGTACATTATATTTTTGTTATTTTTTATTAATAAAAAAGAGTAAAAGACTGTGTACTCCAAAAATTAACTACACACTTTTCAATACTTGTCTTCTAAGATATATTTTATGGTGGATACTACAATGAAGACTTTATAATTGTCTTTCATATGAAAATATTCCCTTTTGACCTTTGAATGATGGATTGTATGGTTAGATTTTGATATTTATAAAAATATTGTCTTTATTTAAAGTGTAGCTAAATAAATAAATCACACTTTTAAACAAAGCATTTTCATAAAAAGATGTTTTTGCCATCTTCATTTAAATCGTTGCTATATTTTATGCCAACAGACTAATCTAATATTTTTTTCATGCAAGTTTATTAATAGGCCATAGGCAGAGTCAGGTATATTTAGTTTCACAAAAGCATTAAAAATGTAATTTGAAACAATCCGTTAAAGTTTCAAAAATATTGATCTAAATGCATAGAAGATGATGGTGATGCATACCATAGTTGCCAGTGTTGATACAAGTGAAGAACAATAGTTGCAAGTCATCTTCTCTCTCTCTCTCTCTCTTAAGAAATAGTAGGACAAGAGAGAAAAATTAGAGAGAGAGATGTTAGAGAGAGAGAGGTAGAGAGAGAGTGTGGGTGGGAAACACTGAGAGGGGTAGCTATAGGAATCAGGTTAAGGATCCTAGGGTTTGGAACAGAGAAGAGTATCGTCGATTGAAAAATGAATCGTTCTCGATTTTCTTGGATAATCTACCAGAAGACATCTCGAAGAGAGAATTGTATCAGTTGTTCAAGTGGACTGGCCGCATAAATGACATATACCTCTCACGGAAATAAAAAAAGGGTACGATCTACATGTTTGCGTTCATACGCTACACTACAAAGGGAGGAGCTTTGAAAGCTATAACAAAAATGAATCGTATGAAGCTGAGAGGAAAGGAGGTGTTTGTTGGAGAAGCAAAGTACAGGAGATCTGTGGTTACGAAAGACATGAAGAAGATACAGATAGCAGATGACAACCGAAATGACATGATCCGCCAACCGCTGCGAGAAAGTAAGCCTGTTCAGATAACCTCATCTAGCTGCCCTGAAGAGGTATCCAAAGGGAAAAAGAACCAAGATCCACATGGAAATGGGTGGACAAAGAAACTGGAAGTGGCTGTGGCGAAGGAAAATCTAGACTGGCTACAGAAAAGTCTTATAGGTGGTACGACGAAGGCCATTGACTTTAGGTCACTAGAGGGCATGGTTAAGAAGATGTTCCCTCAAGTAGTTCAAGTTCGTGAAATGGGAGCGTATAAAGCAATGTTGACCTTCGACAGTCTGCTGAACGCTGAAGAGACGTACACGTTTAAAATGAATAGCCTACTGCAGCTGTTTCATAGCGTATGGAGGTGGGATGAATCAGAAAGAAGTGAATCTCGCAGGGTGTGGTTAAAGTGCTTTGGGATTCCGCTTCATGTTTAGTCTGTGGATACCTTTAGGTCGATAGGAGGTCTGTGGGGGGAGGTGGTCGGGTGTGATAAAGCAACGGAATCATGCTCTTCGTTCAGTGTCGGACGGGTCCTAATTGATACCTGTGCTATGGATGTAATCAATGAATGGGTTCATATCACAATAGGCACTAGTGGATTCGATGTTTTGGTAAAAGAGGTGGGTAAGGAAGTTTATGGTTCGCATTGTAACATGAACAACGTGGCAGATGGTATACAAAGACGCGATTACTGGGATTATGCAACAACAAAGGTTGGTGATGATATAGATACAACGTCTGTAACGTCAACAAAGCTGATAAGTTATGATGATCAGGCTGCAGAAGTTGCTATGAAGGTGCTAAGGGAGGAGGTTGAAGATGAGGGTAGACTTGTAATTTCAGAATTAATTTTGAACGAGTGGAGTTATGACAATTTAATACAGAATCAAAGTAAAACGGTAACACACCAGTCTCTTAATGAAGTGAATAAAGGTTTGGCAGCTTCGGCGGGATTTGATGATTGCAACGAAGAGGATTCTGAGGCCACCTTACCGTGGAACTATAGTGGACCACATATTGGGCTGGGTAAGGGGGTTAGTTTGGTTAACTCCAATGTAAGGGGCTTGGTAAACTTTGCAGACAGCTATGGTTTGGGCCAAGAAGGCCCAAGATCACAACCAGCAATGATAACAAGTCCACAACGCAAGAAGGGCGCTGGTGGACCTCCTGGGCTGGATCCATGCATGCTGATTCGGGTCGGTGGGTTCCAAGGAGAACAGGGCGGGTCTGGTTATGCTTCTATGACACCAAGGTGTTCCCGTGTGTGGAGGGGCGAGGGCAGTTCATCGCGCCAGGAAGTCACCGGCGATGAAGGCCGACGAGGGGACCTGGCGGTGATTAGGGAGTCGGATCAGGCGCGTCATTGGGTGATCGACGAACCCACGCTGAAAGCCAGAAACACCTACGGAGAAGTGCGAAGTCCCGTGGAGGGGGAAGAAGCCTTCGACCGATCTGCTGGAGGGGGTCCGAGGATGCCTGGCCCTGTCGACGGCGGGGATGAAGCTAGAGGATGCCGATCGGTGATGGTGGTGGACCGCGTGAGAGAGGGGGCAGTGGATGCGATCGTGTTCGACAAGATTACAAACGAACCTGAGGAAGATACTGCCTTCGGGTTTCACGGGGAAAAAATGGCTACTGTTGGTAATGAAGTTAGTGGTATTGGCTCCATAGAAGACATTAATCTCACTGATCAGAATGTTAGCAAGAGTGCCGGTGACAGACATAACCAACCGGGGGAAGAAGGCCACGCGATTTCTGATGAGGGCAGTGGCACTGAGGCCCCAAGCCTGGATGAGCAGGAGACGGAAAATAAGAAGACCTGGGAACTAGCCAAGGAATCAGGAGCAGTGCTGTATGATGAAGAGGATGACATTATGGCTATTCTCCAAGAACAGAATGAAGATATCACTCGGAAAAAGAGGTTAGCAAAACAGAAAGCTAAAGCAAGGCGGAGCAGGCCAAAATCTCACAAAAAGTTGTGTAATTATATTGTAAAATGACTATAGGATCATGGAATGTTAGGGGGTTAAGGGGGGATGGGAAGATGAGGATGGTGAAGGCCCTAAAGAGAAAATATAGATTGAACATGTTAGGCCTGGTAGAGACTAAAAGACAGATTATAACAAGATTTGATGTTTTGAAAATTTGCGAGAATGGCTGTGCAGGGTGGGAGTATGTGGGGTCTGGTGGTGCATCTGGTGGGCTACTGTTAGTGTGGGATGATGGTTTTTTTAAATTGCGTAATTACCATAAAGGAGAGAGGTGGTTGTGTGTTGAAGGGAGCTTGTTGAATAATAATGTTGATTGTGCTTTTTTCTTAGTTTATGGTGCACATTCTAGAAATGAAAAACTTATTGTGTGGGAGGAATTGAGTTACATAACTGGTTTGTGCCAAGACCCCTGCTGCTTTTTTGGGGACTTTAATGAGATTGTACAGGTGGAGGAAAGACAAGGCACAGATACGTTAACTCCATCGGCGGAAGATTTCAAGGATTGGATATCTGACATGGGATTGGAGGACTTGCCGATCACTGACCGTAAATTTACATGGTTCAGAGGACGTTCTTGTAGCCGCATCGATAGAGCCTTGGTCAGTTTGGAATGGCTTGAGGTGTTCCCGGAGACTCGCTTAAGAGGTGGGCCACGGGGATTGTCAGATCACTGCTCTATTATAGTGGAGGTCAACAGGCAAAGGGATGGCCCGAGACCGTTCAGAAGTCTAGATTCATGGTTCACTCATGAAGGCTTTATGAGATTGGTTAAAGAAGAATGGAGAGGGCTAGGCGACTTACAATTCACTGATAAATTAAAGGCTTTGACGGGTCCTTTGGGAAGGTGGCATAGGGCGAATTTTAGTGATATGGATAAGAAAATTGCGAAGTTTGAGGACGAGATCAAGAAGCTAAATGATATGGTGAGTAACGGGGTCTATGATGGAACGGTGGAGGCTAGAAGGAGAGCCTTAGTTGTGTGCTGCGAGAAATGGTATGTGAGAAAAGAACTACATTGGAAGCAACTATCAAGGTCGAAGCACGCTAAGGACATGGATAAAAATACCAGATATTTTCACAACTTAGCTTCTGCGAGAAGAAGGAAAAACAGGATTGATGAGCTGGTTATTAATGGACGATTGATAAAGAATCAAGCTAGGATTAAGGTTGCCATCAACAGTTTTTACAAAAACTTATATCATCAAGAGAGGTCGCCCAGGATAGGTTTCAGAGATGGTCTGGTGAATGTGATATGCGAGGAAGATGCTTTGGCATTAGAGCTACAACCGACACCTCAGGAGATTAGGGAGGCAGTGTGGGATTGTGATTCCTCCAAGGCTCCAGGATGTGATGGATACAACATGAACTTCATAAATAAGTGCTGGGATGAAATTGGTGCTGAATTCACGGCAGCGGTATTGGACTTTTTCCAATCCTCCAAGTTACCGGCAGATGCTAATGTTACCTGGGTGGCACTGGCCCCCAAGTTTACTGGAGCCAAAGAAATCAAAGATTTGTGGCCAATCAGCATGGTGGGGTGTGTGTATAAAGTGATCTCGAAGCTGTTGGTTAGGAGAATGCGGGGAGTTATGCCAGGTCTAGTGGGCGAGACACAGACTGCTTTTGTCAAAGGCCGGAAGATCCATGATGGGGCCCTAATAGCGTGTGAAACTGTCCAGTGGTTCAAACTAAGGAAAAAGGAAGCGGCAATTGTTAAGTTAGATTTTCAGAAAGTATATGATAGGGTCATGTGGAGCTTTGTGGATCTTGTTCTGCAAAAGATGGGGTTTGGAGGAAGGTGGAGGGGCTGGGTTATGGAATGCATCAGTACGTGTTCTATGTCAGTGTTGGTAAACGGATCGCCTTCTAAGCCGTTCAAGATGGAAAGGGGTTTGAGACAAGGTGATCCTTTGTCCCCCTTTTTATTTGTTCTTGTTGTGGATGTCCTGCACAGGATGATTGGAGAGGCTGTTAGGAATGGTCGTATATCGCCGTTGTTGGTTGGGAGAGATCATATCGAGTTGTCACATCTTCAGTTTGCAGATGATACGGTTTTGTTTTGCCCACCTGAGGAAGAAACCATTAAAAACTACAAGAGGCTACTACGGTGTTTTGAGTTGATGTCGGGCTTAAGTATCAATTTTGATAAATCTAGCTTGATTCCTATTAACTGTAATGAGCTGTGGGTACGGCGTATGTGCAGGGTGTTGGGGTGTAAGGAAGCAACTCTTCCAGTAAAATACCTGGGAATCTCGCTTGGAGCAAATCCAAAGTTGGTTAAGACTTAGAAGCCAATTATAGACAAAGTGGAGGAAAAGCTTAGCCTCTGGAAAGCCAAGGTCCTCAACAAAGCTGGAAAGTTGGTGCTTATCAAATCTGTGCTGAATAGCCTCCCAGTGTATTATCTGAGCTTATATAAGATGCCTAAGGCGGTAGCGGAGAAATTGATCTCCTTACAGAGAAGATTCCTATGGAGTAAGGAGGATGGGAGGAATGGTATGGCTACGGTCAAGTGGGAGGTGGTGCAGGCACCTAAAAGGTTAGGAGGCCTAGAAGTTGGAGATGCTAAGATCTGGAACACAGCTCTTCTGTTTAAGTGGTGGTGGCGCTTTTCTAAGGAGGAATGTCTGTTATGGAAGAAGGTGGTCTGTTCCTATAATAATCTGAATCCAACTGTGTCTTTGTCCACCCAAGAATTACCCGTGCGGGGGGGAGGGGGCGTGGAGGGATATTTGTCAGTTACAGTTCACGAGTCAAGAACTGAGGCAGAAGATGATTGATGGGTTGTCTATGGAGGTTGGAGACGGCAGAGATACTCGCTCCTGGGAGGATGTCTGGCTACTTGGAGGGTTGTTGAAAGATCGATTTCCTAGACTTTACTCTGTTTCAAACCAAGTAGGATCAGTGATAGGGGATTGTGGGTTTTGGGATGGGTTAGAGCGGATATGGAGCTTCCAATGGCGACGACAATTGTTCTAATGGGAGTTGGATCTTGTGAACCAGCTTCTTGATGAGTTAAGGCTGGTTAGACTTGCATATGACAGACAGGACAAAATTGTGTGGAAATATGATAAACAAGGTGTTTTTACAACTAACTCATTTGTGCAGGTAATGCAGGCGGACATGGTCCCGGAGGAGATCACAAGCTATAGCTTTACAAGTACTATCTGGAAAGGACTTGTGCCACCAAGAGTGGAGGTGTTTGTTTAGTTTGCATTGACTGGCAGAATCAGTACGAAGGAGAGACTGAGTCGACTTGGAGTTATTAACCAACAAGATACCTTATGTGTGTTATGCAATAATTGTGTTGAGTCTGGTCACCACTTGCTTCTAGGATGTAGCTTTTCTTAGCAGGTATGGTGCGCATGGCTATCATATGCTGGTAGATTATGGTCTTGTCCGGGCTCGTTGAAGGAACATTTCCTAAATTGGACTGAGGTCACAGCTAGAAGGACGGATCGTAAGGCATGGATGGTGAGCTTCTGTGCGATTATCTGAAATTTGTGGTTGGAAAGAAATAGAAGACTATTTCAGAACAAGAGTAAAGGAGTGGAGGAGATTGTTGACATGTACTCTCTGAACTACAAGGAGTGGCTAGGTGCAAATCCCTTTGGTTGTTGATGGCAATGCCAGAGATAACATGGGGATATAAGTTCTTGTTGTGTTGATGCTTGCCTTTTATCTTCCGTTTTGTATTGCTCCACTTCACGTGTTGAGCTTCCCTTTCAAAAAAAAAAAGTCATCTTCTCTTAAAACTCGTTTGGTCATGTTATAAAGAAACAGAGTCATGACACATCTTCCTTGCAGTGCAGCTAACTGAACAGGGGCAGCTCCAAGCCCTCCTCTAATCTCCGCCAACTCAGAATCCATTTCCAGCATTAAGTTAACAACCGCCATGTTCCCAGTCGCAGCGGCGAAACAGAACGCGGTGTTTCCCTTCTAATCTCGCAAAGACAAATGCTTAACCTCTAATAATTGTAATAGCTCCTGCACAAAGTGAGTGTGCCTTGCATCTTCACCTGCACCTGCTGCGATATGAAGCACTGTAGACAACCCGCTTGCTACGACTGCATATTTCAACCTATCATCTTTAGCTATGATGACCTTGGCTTCTTCCCAGTTGCCTTCCAGTGCATGCTTGTAAAGGGGAACACACAGGTTGAAGAAACCTTTCATTGCTTCCCCTTCACAAAGTCAAAATGAAAACAGAGCAATTTCTTAGATACACAAAGGTTTACAGTAAGGGAAGTTCTATGGTGACATTGGTTTTGGTGGCTAAATGTGGCATAAATTTGACCAACAAATAAAATATTGACATATAGCAAAAAAATTAAATCTAAAATAAAAATGATTCTCTCTCTTGTAATTTTTTATGATTATTTTTATCAAAATAATTTTTTATAATTATTTTCATAATTATAAAAAATAATTTTAAGAAAATAATAAACAATAATAAAATAATAATTAAAAATATAATTAAAAAATTGTTTTAATATTTTTTTAAATTATTTTTATAATTACAAAAAAATTATAAAAAATTATTTTGATAAAAGTAATTATAAGAAATTATAAGAAAGAGAAAATCATTTTAGTTTTAGATTTAATTTTTTTTGCCATGTGTCAATATTTTATTTGTTGGTCAAATTTATGCTACTTTTGGGCACCAAAACCAATGCCACCATAGAACTTCTCTTACAATATTGTGCGGAAAAAAATAGAAAATCAGCTCAAATTATTTTGTCAGAATAATTGTATAATTTTAAAAGTAATAAATTTACAATGAAGTATATTATATGTATAAAATTATAGATGTCAAATTAAATAAGATAATTTTAGTTATTGTTTCCATAATAATAAAATTTAAAACTCATTGACGCAGGGACGTCACTTGAATCACGAATCTTAGCGAGGTTAACAACTCCATTATTGTGAAAATAGCTATAAATTCACACCTCTCACTCTCAAAGAGTCTAGAGAAAAATAAGCACACAACTTATTTCATATTCAAATCAACTTCAACTCATAAGCAAAAGGGGTACATATGCATATTTATACTAGTAGGGGACGCGGAACCTTCGTGACTCGGACGATGTGGGACTAACTTATAACACAATATAATAATATATACTAAACTAGATTACTTTAGCTAACGACATAAATATAAAGATACATGCTCCTGCATCATTCTCCCTGAGTTGAAAAGGGCTCCTGCATTATCCTCTCTTGGTTGAAAAAGGTTCATCTTGTATCAGCGAAAAATTCCATTGGTGAGTACATTTGTTCTTTAAAGATGTGAAAAGGCACGGCTCAACTTGATTTTTTTTACCATCTACATGTCATCATGAAGTTAAAACGATCTTTTTGCCATCTTTGATAAAAGAGTATGTATTTTTGAAACCATCATGAATAGCTCGACGATCATATTGTCAAAAACATCTTAACAGTAAGTGACACGCATCCATCGGGATGATATCACACCACACTTTATCCTTGTATTTGCTTCCCATAGAAAATTGGACTAAACATCGCTTTGTGACTTTAACTTCATTCTCCTTTTTTAACCAATGCAACTTGTAAGGATGAGGATGTAACTTGGTTGGAAGCTTCACTTTGTTTACCATATAATTTGAGACAACATTCTCACAATTTTTTCTGTCTATGATGACCTTGCAAACCTTCTCTTCAACAGTACATCTTGTGTGAAAGATGTTAAACCGTTGCCAACTCTCGTCTTCTATTACCCTTGTAGTATTCAAGTTTCGACAAACTATTAAAGCTTCTCCGCAATCGGCTGGAACTTCTTCAATAGCATAGTCAACCTCACTTCCTCCTCTTGCTCCTGAATTAGTTTTTCATTAACTTCTTTATCGACAAGAGTGATAACCCTTCTGTTTGGACAATCAACAACAATATGCCCAAAACCTTGACATTTAAAGCATTTCTTACCTGATGATCCACGTTCCTTGTTGCTTTTAAAAGATCCCGTCTTCATTTCTTGTTGAACATCAAGGATGACTTCTTTGTCCTTCAGCGATTGAGTATTATTCCTTTGTGTTCTTTGCTTTTCAACCTTTAATAACAGCCTAATGACATCATCCAAGGTCCAATATGATTGCAGCTGAACGATATCAAAAATTTTTGTATTCAGTCCTCCAAGATAACGAGCAATTGTTTGTTCTTCAGGCTCTTGAATGTCACACTACATAAGCAACTCTTCGAAGTCCATTATATATTCCTCTACAGATAATGACTTTTGCCTCATATAATGAAATTTGATGAAGGTGTCTTGCCTATAATATTCAGGAAGGAACTTGCGTTTGAGCTCACGACGCATTTTATCCCATGTCTTGATCTTTCTTCTTCCTTCTCTTTCTCGTTAACGCTTGAGATTCTCCCACCATACTGATGCGTGCTTCTTCAACTTGATTGCTACAAACTTCACGCGCTTGTCATCTGGAATGTCTTTTAACTTGAACATTCTTTCTACTGCGCAAAGCTAGTTAATGAAATCATCTGGTTGGAGTCTCCCATCAAACTCATCAGGAATATCAATTTTGATTCCTAAGTCTTTAGTTTTGTGAGCCGTGTTGTGTCGTGTTCTTCGTGTGGACAAATCTTCAGACCAAGAAGAATAATGAAAAGGATTTGCATTATCCTCTTTATTAGAAGAATTGTCATCACTCTGCTTGCCATGATTATTTTGAGCAGTTTCATATTTTACAAGTTGCTCTTGCAACTCCTTAACTTGACGGCGTAACTCCTCCATTTCAATCACTTGAGTAGTTCTGGAACTTCAATTCATAGCAAACAATATGTACTGACAACAACTCGTACCAATAGAATAAAATTTTACTGGAGCAAGTTGAGGACTGACCTTGCTCTGATACCAAACTGACGCCGAAACGTCGTTTTGGTCACCAATCTTGGCCAGGTTAACAACCCCACTATGGTGAAAATAGCCATAAACCCATCTTGGTTGGCTAAGCCAAGGATGCACCTCTTACTCTCAAAGAGTCTAAAGAAAAATAAGCACACATATACATATACATATTTATACTAGTAGGGGACGCGAAACCTTCATGACTCGGGCGATGTGGGACTAACTCATAACACAATTTAATAATATATACTAAACTAGACTACTTTACTAACGACACAAATACAAAGATACATGCTCCTGCATCACTCATGCTTAGGCATGCTCACAAAATAAAATTATTAGTTGAATATGTAATTTTTTTTAAGGCATTAATTGAATATGTAATTAAATTAGTTTATCTTAATAAACAAACTTAATAGGGTTTTAGAATTGTTCTTGTATATGCGAGGACTAAGGTTTTAAATTAGTATATTTTGTGTTTTTTTAATCTATCCTCATAATTAAACTTAATAATATTTTGCTTAATGCAATCTATTATCTGTAATAATGAGATTTTAAATTCAATCCGTGTATATTAACAATCACTAAATTAATGAGTAAGTACGAGAGAGTACATGAGAGTACGTGAAATGGAGAGTGGGGAGAGCGGGAGAGAGTCTTCGAGGGTGGCACATAGCGAGGCAGCCGGCCATGTCGGTGGAAGCAATAAGGGGGAGAGCGGAGGGGGGCATGCATTAGGTGAAAAGGAGGGGATTAAAGGAGATGGTAACAAGACTCAAAGTCAGCGGATATCGTTCAGAGATAAAGTTGTTGGTGCCTCAGCAAGGAGAGCTTTGGAGGTTACTGATTCTCTTGATGGGGATAAGATGGCTATCGTAGTTGGTAAGCAAGGTGATTCGAAGATACCAACTGTGACGTTCACTGAGGAAGCAAAAGAGATATTGGCAGAGCCCTACAAAGATGCCATCGTGATCAAAGTTCTTGGAAAAAATTTTAGCTATACAGCGATGACGCACAGGCTTAAAGGCGTCTGGAGAACCAAAGGAGGATATGAGGTACTAGATGTCGGTTTTGGCTATTTCTTAGTCAAATTTGATCTCTTGGAGGATAGAAAGAAAGTTCTCCTTGGAGGACCGTGGATGATTACTGGAAGCTATGTTGCGGTTAAACCTTGGAGTTCTTCATTCAGACCTTGTGAAAACACTTTTAGGTCTACCATGGTTTGGATAAGAATCACAGGTTTAAACATTAACTATTATCAAGAGAGAGCCATGAAAATGATTGCGTCAGCTGTTGGCAAATCGATCCGCATCGACTTAGCCACCAAGTCTGCAGAGAGGGAAAAGTATGCAAGAGTATGTGTGCAAATTAACTTGGGACTTCCAGTTATAAAAAAAATTCAAGTTGATGGTCATATGTATGACATAGAATATGAGCACTTGAATTTAATTTGTGAAAAATGTAGCTGCTTTGGGCATGTCACAAGATAATGTGTGACAGAGAACAACAATGGCATTGGGAAGGAAAGCACGGTGAAGGAGAAAAATTTGCCGTCACTTTTTCCTGTAGATAACAACGAGAAAACGGTGGAAGGTAGTCAAATCCCAGTAAAAAATCAAAATTTATCTTTTGAATTTGGAATTAATGCCAAATCAATTCCAATTATGGAGAAGCATGGTGCAGCAGATCTTGTGCATGATAATTTGCAAGACTCACGTATGGAAAGGGATACTCGTGCAAAAGAGGGTGAATGGGTTACAGTTAGTAGAAAAGGCAAGGAAAAAGTGGGTAAAGGCCACAATGTGGTGCCAAAAAAAGCCAATGTAGCAATATGCTCCAATTTGGTGAGTAAGAAATTTTCTTTTGGGTCTAATAATATGCATGTTGGATCCTCATCAAATTCAAAGGTGAAGTCTTTATCAAATGCAAAGGTAGGGCCTAAGGAAAAGAAAGATCCTCCATCCACGCTTGGCTCTTTGGGAACAACTCAAGTGGCTTTCAAGGATCAGAGTACTCCCTTTTTTAAAGCAGGGCACAAAAGGCAGCGTCCTATTTCGCTTCAAAACTCACCTACTGAAGCATTGTCAATGGACTCTCGAGTATAAAAAGAGTTTGATAAAGTTAGTGCAACAACAAACTTAGAGACCCAACCTCAACAAAAGAATGATGGTTCTGCGGTGCAAGTCCACAAAGAGACACTTGGAGACAGGGGTCCATCAACGTGAGGTAGAATGATTAAACATTCCAATTATTTAATTTATTTTTTATGGATTGTGACCATTTAAATATTATTAGTTGGAATGTTAGGGGGCGTCAAATAAGATGTCTCGGGTGCACTGTAAGGAGTTGGTACGAAAATTTCAACCAACTTTTTTTATTTTGGTGGAAACTCATATTGGGTTTGAAACTATGAAAGAATTTTGGGGGAGATTAGGCTATTATCCTATAGGGATTGTAGATGCTGTTGGACACAAAGGAGGAATTTGGTTCCTCTCTGCTAATTTAAAATTTTCTTGTAAAATTCTTTGGGCTATGAATCAATGTGTAACTTTGGAAATTGATGGTGGTGGGCGAAGATGGATCTGCAGTGCGGTTTATGGTAGCCCTCAAGCCACTAATAGAGTAGAATTATGGAGTCATCTGCTTGATATTGGTTTGTGCATTCAGAACCCGTGGGTGGTGGTTGGGGATTTTAATGATATTTTGAGTGTTCATGAGGTGAAGGGGGGTAATTTCTATTCAAATCGCAGTAGTATCTTTGCAAGTACTCTAGATTCTTGTGGTCTTTTTGATCTAACAACCTCTGGAATACGGTTTACTTGATTCCGTAAAATTCAAGGAAACAAAGAAATTGCAAAGAGATTGGATAGAGCTTGCTGTACTACAGAATGGCGCCTTCTTTTTCCAGAAGCTTTTGTTGAAGTTCTCAGTCGTTCCCACTCTAATCATTGTCCCCTACTTATCCGATGTCAAGGAGTTCCTATCAAGAAAGGAAACCGGCCTTTTAGATTCCAAGCGGCATGGGCAACGCATCCTGATTACAAGGCCATTGTTCAGAAATCTTGGGATAGTACAGACTTTGGCATCCATATGAAGTTGTTGGGGTCCAAGAAGCTTCGTTGGAATTCAACTCTACGGTCTTCGGCAATATTTTTATTAAAAAGATGGAATTGGAGGGTTATTTGAATCGTATTCAACGGAAAATGGAAGCTGACGATGATCCGATTCTGAAGCACAAAGAGGAAGAATTGAGAGCTGAGTATAATATAGTTTTGGCCCAGGAAGAATTGCTTTAGTACCAGAAGTCAAGAGATCAATGGGTTCGGTATGGTGATAGAAATACTAGCTTTTTCCATATGCAAACCATTCTTAGAAGAAAATCTAACAAGGTTCATGGGTTGCTAGTCAGTGATGGGTCTTGGTCTGATGATCCGGAAGTTTTGCAAAGGGAGGTTGTTCATTTCTTCAAAAATATTTTTTGTTCTACTGTGCCTGTTGAGGTTAATTGCATGGGAGAAATTCCTATGCCATCTCTTAGCCAGGATGCTTGTGATAATTTGTCTAAAATCTTTCCATCCTTTGGAATGGGAATAGATTGGACAACTTCCAACCTCGCAGAGGGCTCAGGCAAGGAGATCCAATTTCTCCGTATTTATTTGTTTTGTGCATGGAGAGATTGGCATGCTTCATTTTCAAACAAGTTGACAAGGGTATTTAGGATGGTGTGGCTGTTTCTAGAGGGGGACCTAGAGTTTCTCACTTGATGTTTGCAGATGACCTCCTCCTTTTTTGTAAAGCGAAGAAAAGTCAAGTTCAGAATGTTGTGCACACCTTGGATTTGTTCTGTAAAGCTTCAAGTATGAAGGTTAACATTGAAAAATCTAAAGCTATTTGTTCTAGAAATATCTCTAATAGAAGGAAGGAAATGTTGTCTGGTGTTTCTCATATTCCTTTTACTAGTGACCTAGGCAAATACTTGGGGGTGAACCTTAATCATCCTCGAGCTGCTAGATCTATTTTTTCGAACTCGTTAGAGAAGATCAAGAATAGGCTGGCTAGTTGGAAAGGTTGGCTCCTTAACAGAGCAGGCAGGCTTTGCTTAATTAAATCTGTTGCTTCTTCTCTTTCTATTTATCAGATGCAAGTGACTCTTTTTCCTACTTCGGTTTGTCAAAAGATTGATTATGTGCTTAGACAATTCTTGTGGAAGGGAAAGTTTGGGGAGCGTTGCTTAAATTTGGTCAAGTGGAGCAAAGTTGTCACTCCAAGAAAATATGGAGGCTTGGGAATTAGAGATACTCAATGCGTAAATTTTGCTTTACTCGGAAAGCTTGTTTGGCAATTATTGCATAATAAAGATAAGCTTTGGGTAAGAATTATGTTGGCAAAATATTTATCTGGGAGTTCTTGCTTTTCATCCAAATTTTCTAATAATATTTCAAGCACTTGGCGAGCGATTTATAAGATAATAGAAAAGCTTCGTGATGGTTTTGATTGGTGTACAGGCAGGATGTCTCAATCCTTTTGGTATCATGCTTGGCGACCATGTGGAACGCTAGCTCCTTTGGTTCCTTTTGTGCACATTTCTGATTCTCACTTGAAGTTAGAAGATGTCTGGCACCTTGGGCATTGGCGGTGGGATATTCTTTGCACAATGATTCCGGAAGAAGTTAAACTTGATTTGATGCTCTTTGATCCTATCAAGCAGGCAGGAGATAAAACAGGTTAGTTTTGAACAAACTCAAATACTCTCACCTACTCGACTAAAAGCGGGTATGAATGGCAATTGAAGAAGAAATTTGGCTGGAATGATAATGAAAATTGGCTTTGGCTTTGGCGCTTGAGAATACCAGAGAAGATAAAGTGTCTACTCTGGCTTTGCCTCAACAACGGAGTTCCCACAGCTAGTTACCAGTTTCAAAGAGGTATTTCTACTTCTGATTTTTGTCAGATATGTTATCTTGCTCTAGAGGATATTAACCACTGCTTTAGGACTTGCCAAAAAGCTCGTCAGATTTGGATTAGCTTAAATTTGGGAATGACCGCTGAGGACTCTATTTTGGATTTTGTGTCTTGGATTCGTTCTAACCTCAACAAAAATGAGTTTCTCTTTGCAGCGGCCTTTTGGTGGATTTGGAGGGATAGGAACAATAACATCTTCCACCAAGATGATCCATGGAGTAAGGAGAAAATTGTTCACTTAGTTAAACATGCTGCTCGAGATTTCTCTAATGTTGTTATCAACCAAAAACATATTATTCATTCTTCTTTGAAATATAACTGGGAACCACCTCCAATGAATGTCTGTAAAGTGAACTGCAATACAAGCATTTTTGAAAATGAGCAATTAGCTGGCTTTGGATGTATTATTAGAGACAGCATGGGAATTTGGATAAAAGGTTGTTCTGCCAGTATACCTCTTTCTAGTGTTCTCTGTTGTGAGCTTCATGCTATTTGGAGAGGGCTTGTTATGGCTTGGGATTGTGATAAACCCATATTTCATGAGTTCTTTTGTGCTTAATTAGAGTGATTTATTCAACTCTTCACCTACTTATTCATATTAATTGCATGGTTTTACTTTTCCTTCCTTATTATGTCATATTGTGAAAAACATGTTTCCTAAGCTTTAAAATCAATTACTTTAATTACCTTTATTTCCATTCGATGCCATGATTAGTGTGTTGAGTAGTTTCAGATTTTCTAAGGGAGAATGACTTAAGGGATGAAAAAGGAAAACATACTAAAAGGAAAGGAGAAAGCAAAACGGAGCTTTAAGGAAACTGGTATCCACGCGATCGCATGGATGACGCGATCGCGTGCCAAGAACGAATCAGCGGCGACGCGGCCGCATGACTGACGCGACCGCGCACCTTAAGCAGAACGCACATGACGCGGTCGCATGACTGACGCGACCGCGTGACAAGGAAAAGCTCCGAATGACGCGACCGCGTGACCCACGCGGACGCGTGACAGAGGCCACGCACCAGAAATTGCAGAAAACGCTCATAACGAGTTCTGAGGCCCTTTTTGGCCCAAATCCAAGTCCAGAAGGCATAAGCCAGAGGTTATGAAGCGAGGGAATGCATCCATTCAAAGAGAGCTCGCATATTTTCACCTTTCAATGAATTAGATTTAGTTGAGAGGGAGATCTCCTCCCTCTCGCTTTTAGGATTTAGGATTTCTTCTTGTTTTAAGAGTAACTCTGGATCCAGGTTTATTTTTATTTTAGTATTACTTCCCTTTATTTATTCCAACATTTGAATTGATTATTATTATTTATAAATTATTCCATGTTACAGATTTCTATTTGAATTAATGATAATTGAGGTATTTTCAGTTTATGATTGTTCTCTTTGATTTAAGCTGCCATTGCTTCCCATCTAAGGATATTTTTACTACAGACCAATCAAGGATGGATGGAACCAAGAGGATCTAATCAACCCTTTTGGCAGCAACACCCTCCGAGATATCCTGGGCAGAGACCATTCTACCGTGCATACCCAGCTGAAAGACATGGTGGATAACCTTGTAACTACCAACAAGCCCCACCCCGTGCGTATGAACCACCCTTTCAACATAACCTCGAACCACCACACTCACAAGCTTCTCTTCACCATTCGCCATCATATGATCCTTCCTTACCCCAATACCAATCCAATCGTTCCCAATCATCACCACTTTCCTTTATATCATGTCCAAGTCTGGAAAACCGTGAAGCAAAGGATCGCCTAAAAAAAACAATGATTAAATTTCAAACAACCGTTCAACAGCTGGAGCAAGCACTAATTCAATGGGCTACTAGGCGCTTAAATATACAAGGATCAACCACAGTTCCATGTGGACAGCCCGATGAAGAACGTAGCATGAAAGAAATACTAGAGACTCCAGTGGGCAAGACAGAGAATGAATTCGTACTAGAACAAGTGGAAGAAGCTGTCATTGTTCAAGAAGAAGAGTCGGTTGAAAATCTAGGCGATGCTGAACTTCCTTGGGAATACAGAATTGAGGAAAACTCCATCCAAGATGCTACAGTTGATGCTAAGGAGGATATCTCTCCAAGGCAAGTTGTTTATGGAGATTAGATGGAATAATCCAAGAAGCAAATTCCCTTGATGATGATAGTCACAAGTCTAGTTCTCTTGGTGATGAACTTGCATCCGCAAGTGAATTCTCTGAGATCGAAAAATCTTCCCCAACTGAATATGAAGATGATGTGGAGGTAGATTTCTCTCAACCTCCAATCTATGACTCAAGTGATGAGGAAGACGCAGAAGACTTTGACCAGAATACAGATACAATTGAAGATCTTTGCAAGAAAGTGGAAGAATTCACAGAAGAACACAAGGAAACGGAACTTGCAGAACCACCAAAAACACCTGTCCCAAGGCCATTACCACCCAATACAAGCTTCAAGTGGGTACAATCCTTAACTTATAATTTTACTTATTCACTTGAATATGGTTTGCTTGAAACAGATGGCCAGCTTAGAGCTCTCTGCGGCTTTAAGAGTAAGAGGGAAATGGCTCATATTCAGAGCTGGTACACCAGGTTCAATAAGGTTCTACGCTTCACCTCGAAGTACACAGATTGGTATCATGCTTAATTGCATGGATCACAGAGAACGTTTGGTCGCCACGGTGAGATTCTACTCTTTAACCCGCCCGAATGGAAACTTACAAATCAAAATGGAGGCGGATCTAAAAACACAGCTTGGGATCATGGATTATGTTCTGACATTCGTCATCCCGGGAGCCTGGATATCTGTTTAAAGCTGCGCAGAAGCTTTACATGCCTAGTTTGGGACCCCGGAGGCTATTGGCATTCCAAACACTGGTGGAGATTTTTGGACGAATTTAAACACAAGCCACCATAGCAGGATACTCTTCCAATGTCCAACTTAAGAACTTTAACTAAAAGTGCTAGGTGGGAGACAACCCACCATGGTATGGTCGCTTCTTTTTCAATTTATTTCTTGTTAATTGCTTTCATTTTTCCTTTTTTATTTTTTATTTATTAAACCTGGAATCATGCATAAGCATTCATGATAGTCATTGCATTCTGCATTTTTCATGCATGTTAAAAAAAAAAAAAGAGGTTGCACGACGCGACCGCATGCCCCATGCGATCGCGTCATATCGCGAAAAACACCACCCATGCGACCGCATGACCCACGCGGCCGCGTGATATATATATCGGCGTAAGGATCCAACGAACAGAAAGTTGGGCTGGAATCGTGCGGCCCTTGTGCATTTCGCACAAATTGGCCCACGCGATCGCATGCCCCATGCGATCGCGTCACTTACCCAAGACCAATCCCACGCGACCGCGTGAGCGACGTGATCGCGTCGCATGGATTGCACATCGCCCCAAAAGGAGACAGAGAGTTGCGCTGAAACGGCGCTGGAGTTGTGCGTTTAGCACAAATTCCAGCGACGCGATCGTGCGACCCACTTCCCTGTTCCGCCCCTTCCGCTTACCAAGTTCCGCAACACGCAACCATTTTTTATCTGTTCATAATTTTTCTGTATTTTTTATTCCGTTTATGTTCATAATTAGGATAGTTAGACTTGCATGTTGTAGTGGATTTCTAGGTTGTTAGGTAGCTTAGGCTGTGGTTAGTGGATCTAGGACTGTTTACTTGCACTGTTCTTACTTCTGTTTTACCCTATGTACAAATCTGTTACTCCTATAATCATGATTCATATGCTGCTTTCTTGTATGTTGCTGCTGTTTACATTGAGTTTTTTATGTTTATTTTATATCTATGTACATGCAGCTTACTTTCTTTTAATTCATATGAACTGATTAAATTGCTGTTTATTTTCCGGGACAATCCAATTTTAGCCGGAATGCTGCCCAATTTTTTTTTAAAAATTTGTTTTCATTCATGTTTTGGTTTGACATTTCTGAAATCTGTTTTACTCTGCTTTACCCACACCATTACATGAATGCTATGGCAGACTTTCTTATCCTTTTTGATTTCCTGGTTCATAAACTGCTTGTTCAAATTATGAGTTCTTCTATTCTTACCTGTGAATCCTTGTTATATGGAATTTTTCTATGCCACTTACTTTCCTAACTCACTAATTTTAATTTACTAATTTCTTTTTCAAATCCCTACCATACTAACCCTTTTAATCTTTTTTCTAATTATTCTCACTTTCCTCTAACTTTCTCACTATGGCATATTGATTTTTCTTTCCATTTAACATTCATTCACTCACATTTTTATTACTCATTTTCCTTATTTTATTTCTCTCTTAGCGCTTTGAGTTTCCTTTGTTTAAATTGCCTATTTGCTTTCCTGTTTTATCCATTTCCTGGTTTTCTGTTTTTCAGGATGTCTGCCTCACAGAGATAAGGCAAAGGCAAGGCTACTGGCAAGCGCAAGAGAGGAGATTTCTCCCATTCTATCATTGCTCTAATGCACGATTCATCATGGCGGGAGAAGAATTTCACACAGCAGGAGAAAGCTAACCAACTGCTTCCTGCAGAGGATCCTATAAAATTTGCAAACCGGTACTGTGAACTGAAGTACCCGACTATTGCAAACTCCAGAAATCTATACCTGGAACGTACCTTGAAGATTTCAGAAGCCCTCCAGCAGTACACTACTGAGCAAATCAAGCAACGGGGCTGGTTCTTTCTGGAGAGACAACTGACAGAGGTGAATGCATCTTAGGTACGGGAATTCTATTGCAACTACTACCTTACTACCCTAGATGCAGTGAACCTGAGAGGAAAGCTAATTCTGGTCACTGAGGAAGCCATAGAGACCATTCTCCAGCTCCCAGCCAAATCCGATCAGCCAGATGGTTTTGCACAGGCTGAGGAGGACATGGGCCAGATGCAGTTTGATTGGGATGCTGTGAAGGCAAGGATAGCTCTCGACCCTGCTGTTCCTTGGGAGATGGGTCAAAACACCACTATGCCTCGAGGGATCAAGAGAGTTAAATGATGAGGCTCGGCTATGGCATCAGATCTTGAGTAACTTTGTGATGCCGAGTACTCACGAGACGGAGATCCCGGCTACCATGATCACCCTCCTTTGGTGTGTGCTGGAGGGTAAGGACATTTATCTGCCTCGTTTTATCCGGCATTATATGGCCAGGGCCCACGTTCGAGGCACCCTCCCCTTTCCTTACCTGGTTACACGGCTAGGCCGTCAGGCTGATGTGCCTTGGGAGGATGCCGATGAGAGACCACCAGCAGCGGACTGCAGGAAGATCATCCCACACAGCAGGAACTTCCTTGCTTTGGGCTACAGACCACCACCTGTTACTGCTACTGATGAGACAGCCCCTCCGTCTGCTGGACCCTCTTCATCTACAGCTGCCCCAGCTACCCCTGCTGCCACCACTGTACCTCCACCCGCCTCTGAGCCAGTCTATCGCCTCGTGCACCGTCTATTCCGCCAGCTTGATCAGATGGAGCGCCGTAACAGGCGACGCTACTCCCATCTGAAGCTGATGATCAGACAAGGCGCCGACATCCCCTCCGAGCTCGACACCCCTTCAGAGCCATCAGAGGATGAGCACGAGGAGGAGGATGAGCACGCGGAGGAGCCTCATTCCCAGGCGGAGACTCATCAGCAGGCAGCCACAGAGCAGGCTGCCCCGCATCAGAAGGTTACGCCCCAGATAGAGGCTGCAGATCCGGAGATTCCGCTCCAGTCCGTCCCACCTCCACAGCAGCCAGACCCTCAGCCCACCACCGCCACGGAGACCCCAGCTACCATCCCTACCATTGATGACACTCCTTCACACCAGGCTTGATTGAGCATCGAGGACGATGTTTCATTTTAAGTGTGGGGAGGTCGCCATCTCTGGCGTTTATTTTGGTGAACTACTACATACTTTTTCTTTTATTTTGGATATTTCTCTGTATTTTCCTCTTTTTCTTTTATTGTTATTTTCTGAGTACTTATACATTGCTACTTGTGTATTTTACTCTATTTCTGCATTTTGTATCTTTAGTTCATATTTTAGTTATTTAGTTCATGATAGTTAATTAGTTTAGTTTGCAATTCTGATTTATTAGTGGATTAATTAGTATAGTTTACCCTTTTTAGCATAAGATAGTATAGTTTAAATAGAAAAATATAGAAAGGAAGTAAACTAAAAACTTTAACAGAATCAAAACAACCCACACCTTGTATATATAGCATTACATGTTAGCTGACAACATTTCATCAAGGAGGAACATTAAAACTTTAAAAGCCACCCTAAAATAATTTTTTCAAGAGAATAATGGGAATTTTTAACTAAACCTGCATACAATATATGAATGATATATGATGCTTGAGTTAGAGAACACACAGCCTGTGAGTCTTGAGCTTAAATTGTATGGTTGCATTCAAACCATAATTTCATTTCTGTGTGTCACATTTCTTTTTATTCTGATGTTCTTTACTTTGCTTTAATCTATATGTCCAATTATAGAATATAGAATAGATACATACCAAGAGAATGATTAAGGCCATCATTTGATTTTAGCTCACTCACCCTAAATTAGCCTACCTTTTACATTACCCTTGTTAGCCCCCTTGAGCCTTTTAAAACCCCTTTATTCTATTTAGCCAAATTACTAGCCTTAAGCAGAAAAACAAAATAAAATCCCAAGTGAATCCTTGGTTAGCTTAAGATAAAAAATTATAAATAGAGTTAAATATGGAAAACCTTTTGGGAACATGGATGATAGAAACAAAAGGTAGAGAAGTTAAAAGGGAGAAAATAAAATTTGGAAAGCATGCTCATGAGAAAATCTAAATGATTCAATTATCATGTGCATTAAAAAAAATATGCTTTATTTTTCAGCACCCAAATAAAAGGGGATACAAAAAGAAAGTCCCCAATGAAAACAATGTACATGGAATAAAAAAATAAAAAGTAAAACATGAGCATGTAACAATAAGTGGGAAATTATGGGAAAATAGGTAAAGAAGTTCTATCTTGCTGAATATGTATGTTAGGTGAGATCTTAGTCTAATTAAGGATTCACTTATTAGCTCACTTGACCCTATGCATAAATCCTTACCTCTACCTTGACCACATTACAACCTTAATTAAGACCTCATGACTTTTTGGTATGACTATATTCTATCATTGTTGATTGGTTAGATGAAAAACAAAGCTGTAGAAATTAAGAATAAAAAGAAAAATAGAGCGAATAAACCCAATAAACACTGAGTGACTAGAGAGTAAACACAAAATCCAGTGAGGGTTCAATAACTCATCAACATATATCTGTGCTTAAGATTTACTAATTGTTTTGCAAGTTTGTACAATGTTTTCTTTCCCATCTTATTTACTAAAATGCTTTATTATTTAAGGGTTGGCTATATATATACATAACTCCTTGAGAATGTGAATTAACTTAGCTACATGTAGGCTTTATATATGAGTGGATGAATTAGAATTGCATGACTCATTAGGTAGATGCATTTAGCATAGGTTGCATTTCATAACATTCCATCACTTTAACCTTAATTATTTACCTTGGATTTAGCATGAGGACATGCTAGTGTTTAAGTGTGGGGAGGTTGATAAACCCATATTTCATGAGTTCTTTTGTGCTTAATTAGAGTGATTTATTCAACTCTTCACCTACTTATTCACATTAATTGCATGGTTTTACTTTCCCTTCTTTATTATGTCATATTGTGAAAAACATATTTCCTAAGCTTTAAAATCAATTACTTTAATTACCTTTATTTCCATTCGATGCCGTGATTAGTGTGTTGAGTAGTTTCAGATTTTCTAAGGCAGAATGACTTAAGGGATGAAAAAGGAAAACATACTAAAAGGAAAGGAGAAAGCAAAATGGAGCTTTAAGGAAACTGGTATCCACGCGATCGCATGGATGACGCGATCGCGTGCCAAGCACGAATCAGCGGCGACGCGGCCGCATGACTGACGCGACTGCGCGCCTTAAGCAGAACGCACATGATGCAGTCGCATGACTAACGCGACCGCGTGGCAAGGAAAAGCTCCGAATGACGCGACTGCGTGACCCACGCGGACGCGTGACAGAGGCCACGCACCAGAAATTGCAGAAAACGCTCATAACGAGTTCTGAGGCCCTTTTTGGCCCAAATCCAAGTCCAGAAGGCATAAGCCAGAGGTTATGAAGCGAGGGAATGCATCCATTCAAGGAGAGCTCGCATATTTTCACCTTTCAATGAATTAGATTTAGTTGAGAGGGAGATCTCCTCCCTCTCGCTTTTAGGATTTAGGATTTCTTCTTGTTTTAAGAGTAACTCTGGATCCAGGTTTATTTTTATTTTAGTATTACTTCCCTTTATTTATTCCAAACATTTGAATTGATTATTATTATTTATAAATTATTCCATGTTACAGATTTCTATTTGAATTAATGATAATTGAGGTATTTTCAGTTTATGATTGTTCTCTTTGATTTAAGCTGCCATTGCTTCCCATCTAAGGATATTTTTACTATTATTCCAGCAAATTTACTTTTTCCCCTTTTGGTTCTGGTTAAGAATTTAGTAACTCAACAGTTATTAAACTCAATACAATTGATAATCGCTATCTTGCCAATTGAGCTGAACTTAAATAATCCCAACCTTTTCTTAGGAAATAATTAGGATTCAAAGGTCAACAACTTAATTAGTCCCTTGACTTTCCATTACCCTGGTAAAGGTTGACCAAGTGGAGTTTAGATTCAACTTTCATTATTGTTGAGAGAGATAACTATGTTGGACCTCTAATTTCTCTACCTTGCTAAAAGTTGCTTTACAGTTATTATTTATCCTTAATTGCCATTTAATTCACTCGTCATTTAAATTACTTGCTTTTCACCTTCTAAACCCCGATTACAACCTTTATAGCCAATAATAAGAACACACTTCCTCGCAGTTCCTTGAGAAGACGACCCGAGGTTTAAATACTCGGTTATCAATTTTAAAGGGGTTTGTTACTTGTGACAACCAAAACGTTTGTACGAAGGGATTTCTGTCAGTTTAGAGACTATATCTACAACGCGACTGTTTTTATGACATTCTTTACTGGCAAAAATCCTAACGTCAGATTGCGAGTATAAAGAGGTCATATGTGAAACTGATAATCTTGATGCATTTCTTCTTGTTTCGCGAGGCACAACCAGCATGATTAGGAATGACTCTGATCTGCTTGACAAAATCAAAGAGATGCTCCAGTGCAATTGGACAGCTACTTTAGTGCTCATCCAGCGAACAGCAAACAGAGCGGCTGATTTAATGGCTAAGACTGCTATTTTAAACAAGCAGGTGTATCTAGAGTGGTTACTGCCTCCTAATAATTTAGACATTATTATTAGAGAAGAGTACTACTTTTTTTCTTAAGTCTCTTTTCTTTGTGTTATGTTCAGTCACCAAAAAAAAATTAATGAATAAAATTACACGCAAAACTTGATTATGAAAACTTTTAATCACATTTCTATCCCTATACGTAGCAATCATATGCCATGTGTGCCAAACTTATATTCTTAATACAAGTTTGAACAAAAAAAAATTAATTATTTTAGATTAATTTATATTATTTTTTTCTTTTTATTTAGACAATTAACAGTCTACTACATGAACATGCATGTAAGATTCAGTAAGATTTGACATATTTGCACGTGAAGAGTGTTAAATATAGCATTATTTTCAAGTTGGAAAAAGGGATAAGAGTAATGCGTTATTTGTATCCTGTAGAAAATCATCGGATAAATTTCTATAATAGTCTCTGAGATTCGGGTCGTTACCCAATGTGATCCCTGAAATCTCAATTGTACCATTATAATCCTCTAGATACGGCTCCGGGCACTATAATAGTCCCTGGACAATTTTTCGGTGATGAGTCATCAACAAGATGCTGACGTGGTATCATTTTACCACGCTGGATAGTGCCAACAGCTAGTTGAGCTGGCACAGTTTTAATTTATACCCAATGTGGTCTCTCCCCCTATATTTAACCTTAAATTCCTAAATATTCGGTAAGTTAATTTCTCCTTCTTCTTCTTCGTTCTTTTTCCATTCTTGTTGTTGCTGTTGTTCCTGGAGCTGGAAGTGAATATCCATGATGGGTGGTAGAAGCACTAGAGTTGGAAGCTCTATTAGTTCACTGTGCAGTGGCCATCGGACGAGAACGCAAAGCAGGAGCAGAAGATCCGGGGTGTCGGAATGGTGCGGTTGCGGCTACCGGCCAGTTCTCAGGTGGTCTGGGACAGATTCAAACCCAAATAAACAATTTTTTTTGTTGTTCCAATTATAATGTGAGTTATCAGTATTACTTGTGTTGTTATGATTGCTCCTTCCTACCTGACTGTTCTTCTCTTGTTCTTCTTCCCTGAAGTTTGAGCATGTTACATGTTTGCTTGATTACAGACAAGTGGAAAGAGATGGTGTGGGCTTTTTGTGTGGGCAGATACTGGACAGGATGAACCAGTTGAGAAACCAGAATCTTATGGAGATAATCATGAAGTGAAGATGAACTTTGATTGGAGGCTTGGGAGATTAGAAGAAGATGTCCGGAATCAAAAATTGGTTAACCAATTGTTGGTATTAGTTGTGTCTGTATTGATTGTGTTAATTGTTATCCTGTATTGTAAAGCCTGAGTTAAAAGAGTTGGTGGTGTGTACCCTGTATTCATTGAATGAACAATATGTAAAAAATGATAACATGATATTATCCGGATAATATACCATTGTTCTTTCTTGATCTTCTTTAAAATCACCCCGTGATAAAATATAATATCCAACATCTCTTCCATCTGAAAAAAAAATTCAAAATCCATTACTTGACAATCAAGATAAACACAAATAGATTTTTCTATCCTATTTACACTAACTATTCAATAAAAAAAGAAAAATACATCTACACAAACATATTTTTAGTGTCTTATTTACATAATTATTTGTAAGATATAGTTACTTTATTTAGTATAAGACAAATATAATATTGTTGTTTAATTAAACTTTTAAACGTGAATTCATAATTATAAGGTTTATTTTTTTTTCCAAAAATACACAAAAATCAGCTATACAAATATATTTGTATGTATGTGTATATACACGTTTGTATGTGTGTTATCATACATATATTTATTATATATTTTACATTTTAATATGTATTATATATAAATTAAATAATTGAATAACAAATTAAATAATTAAATAACAAAGTTCAGTTTTATGTGCTGTATCCTGTGTGCGTCTGTTTTAATTTTTGTGACAATAAATCATATTCTAAAGTTCAGTTTGCATTTTGCCCTCTGGTAACTGAAGTTGGCAATTCCATAATAAGTATGCAACAAATATAATATTGACTCGTAGCTAGACATGGAATTTTTATTTGAATATGTATGTTTCAAGTTCCATATCATCACATCTTCTACAAACTTAATAAAGAATATACTTTTCTAATAATATGTTGCTATTTATTTTCAATCTTCTAATAAAATTAAAATGGCTTAAGTTAAATAGACCTTTTAAAAATTCTCATCATTATACATAAGAACTGATAAGAATTTTATCAAATAGATATTAGACATCAACAGATAAGAGTTTTATCAAACAAAACACTCATGACCATGAAACAGAACATTATTTTCAAACAGAGCATGACCATAATCAAACAGAATTTTTCATGAAACCCCAACCTAATCAAACCATAGAACCATAGTAGCAGAAAAAAAAAACTAAAATTCCAACCACACTCACAACACAAGCATATACAAAAATCATCATGCATTGCAAAAAAAGAATAAAAAAATTTACCTTTACAAATGGCAGAACCTCTTGTTTCTGACGCAGGTGGAAACAAAGATGAAGTGAAACTTGATTTTGATGTCTTCTGACTGCAAGAATTTCAACCTCACCAAAGGAACCCTAAGGAAGTAAAAGAGCATTATTTTCAAACAGAGCATGACCATAATCAAACAGATCATCTCATGAAACCCCAACCTAATCAAACCCTAGAACCATAGTAACGGAACAAAAAAAACCATAATTCCAACCACACTAACAACACAAGCATATACAAAAATCATCATGCATTGCAAAAAAAGAATAAAAAAATTACCTTTACAAATAGCAGAACCTCTTGTTTCTGACGCAGGAGGAAATAAATGATGAAGTAAAACTTGATTTTGATATCTTCTGACTGTAAGAATTTCAATCTCACCAAAGGAACCCTAACGTAGTGGCATTCATGAAGAGAGGAGGAAGAAGAAGAAGAAAAGAAAAAGACAGAGGGTGGAAGTGGAGAAGACAAGTGAAGAGATGGTGTGTTTTTTATGAAGCGCGTTTCATATTTTTTTTGGGCCAAACGACGACGTTTTTGTCAAATTGGGGCGCCAACCCAAAACGCCAACGTTTTGGCGTAATCCAACGTGGCAACTTCGTGACACATCAGATCATCGGTGATGACTCATCATCAAAAAACTGTCCAGGGACTATTATGATGTCCGGAGCCGTATCTGGAGGATTATAATGGTGCAATTAGAATTTCAGAAATCACATTGGGTAACGATCCGAATCTCAGGGACTATTATGGGAATTTACTCGAAAATCATCTATTGGAGAGTCGTGCTGATTATAATTGGGGGCATGTTGTTTGGTTGGGGAGGAGTTGCTGACTTCATTTCAACATTTGCTACTTTCCTGCCAAATAAAGCCAAGTTATATGCACTTGTATAGTAACAAATGGAGGAAATACTAGGTTTGGTCCTTAAAAGTGTGTTTAGTTTATATATGGATAAAGATATAAACACAAATATATAAATATTAAAAATATATACATAAGAAAACACAATTTTTAATTTGTTTGGTAATTATGCACAAGACAAAATATAAATTATAAATGTTAATATTATCTTTATCCTAAAAATAAAAAAAATACCACTATTACCACTGTTAAGAATAGAAATGAAAAAATTGTGTGTTAGTTTTTGTGTTTTAGTGTCTCAATAAAATGGCAGTATACAAATTTTACGTATTTGTGTACTAATATGTATTGTTGTGTCTCTCTTTATTTTATGTATTTAAAAACCAAACATAAAATATAGGTGTGAGTATGTCACCGTATCTCAAAATTTAGTAGACACACCCACTAAATAAACACGGCCTAAAGTTACACTCAAGTTTTAATTTAGTTTTTAAAATTTTAATTGTTTCAATTTAGTTCTTAAATTTTTTAATTGACTTTGTGGCAGAAATTATTTCAGAGACTAACATAATTAAAATTTGAAAAATTTAGAAACTAAATTGAAGTAATTGAAATTTCAAAGACTAAATTAAATTTCGAGTATAATTTCAGAAAACAAACTAAATATTTTCTCAAACAAATTTTAAAATGCACACATTAGGATATATGAACTAATTAATAAAAAATTCAAGAAC
>NC_029788.2:32381047-32384106 GCF_000816755.2 Arachis ipaensis
AGAGTTATAGTGCAAAAATTAATACTATAAATAATTTTAAGAGAAATGAAAACAAATTCATGTAACAAATTTTAATTGGAATATATCAACAATAACATAAAACAATGTTTGACCTGTGAATCTCATCCCACATTTCTTTGGCTGTTTTGAACTTTGAGATTCTCTTAAATGTCTCCGGATTCACAGCACGATATAACATATACTTTGCTCTTGAATCTTGTCCCATATATTAGAGGTACTCTAGTATACAGATTGAAGTGGTATAGAGAGAATATAAATTTTTTTTATAATTTTTTTTATTGTTTTATTATTATTCAAAATGTGAAAATCTCTCTTTCATCCTATTAAAAAAAATCTGTAAACTTACATCTTTACCATATAATTCATCCCCATATTATTCGTGTTTTCCTCGTCAAATTCATCTTCAGATTTTCCTATTTCTACACCACCTACTATCTTTTTTGGAATCTTTGGTCCATTCTTGATGATGAACCAAAGTTTGAAGGCCACCGATTGAAAAAATATCTTCATGTGCTCTTTCCATTTAATGGTGTTTGTACCAGGAACGGACCCACTAGCAATAACGAGGAAGCACTTGTCCCACGGTGTGGTGTTTTTAATTTTTTTTAAAAAAATATAGTGTTATATAATATGTTTCAAATTTTAAATAATTCACTACAAATAAATTAAATTTAATTAGTTAAAATTTTAAATTTATTTTTTTATTTTATTATTATTTTGATTATTATTTAATCTAATCAAATTTTTTTATAAATTATATATAATGAATATTATTTTAAAAATAAATTTGTTCACTAATTTTTTTTAATTTTTATATCTCCATATAATTAATAATATTTAACAAAATTTACTTTAGTATATATATTTTGTTCACACCCTTAAAATTTTTTGGGTAGCGTCACTGGTTTGTACCATCAAAGTATGGCGGCTTTGTCGTAGATTGTCCTTGCATCATGCTTGTATTCATCAAATTTTCAGCCATTTAATCCGTGTCTTTAATTTTTATGTACATTTTAAGAGAGAAACAAATTATACATAAAAAATCATAATTGTTTATCCAAAAATAAATAAATAAATCAAGGTCTAGAACTTAATGTATACTACTCTATCTTATTATGAGAAATCTAAACTAGTTTTAAACTTTAAAATTAAATTTAAACCCCAAATTGTAAATACAATACTTTATCTGTAAAAAGGCAAACATGCTAAAACCCTTCTATCCAAGGTGTAGTTTATCCTGATATGGTAACATGTGATTGGTTTATGTTTAACCCAATAAATAACTGAGGCTTGTTACACATACAAGTCTTTTTGGCTTACAAGTCTTACAAGTTAGCACAAGTCCAATAAAACACACGCATTACACTCCCACATTCAAGAGTAAATAAACACACGTTATTCAACCACTTTCTGTTTCCAAAGCGCGCTACTCACTATGCATTATAAACGACTCTTCTTCTTTTTCTTCCATAAAAACGATTTTTTTTGCCAAATTTGAAGATAATGAAACTTCAGAAATACACCCAAATGATTACAGAAATACCCAAACGATTACAAAAATACACCCAAAAAATTACAGAAATACACCCAAACGGTTATAGGAATTCACCCAAACGATTATAGAAATACACCCAAAGGATTACAGAAATACACCCAAAGGATTACAAAACTACATCCAAAGGATTTAAGAAATACACCCAAAATTCGTTGAAGTACACCTTATGCATAATTCGAAACTCTTTCTCTTTCTCCTCTTCATCTTCTGCTGCTTCTTCTTCTTCAAAAACGATTTCAGAGCTTGATGTCAAAAAACAATGGAAATCGAGAATAACGAAGAAAGAAAACAGAGAGAAAAGTACGTAAATGAAGAAGAAAAAGAAGAGGAAGAGGAAGAAGAACGGTTCGAAGCGCGTTAATATGAATGACTTGTAAAGACTTGTATAAAAAAATGCTTGTTTGTGGAGAATTATTCTAAATAACTATAATTTAACTTAATTAAACTAGAGTTAAAATCTTAATCGAATAAGAGTCTTTTAATAATTATCATAAAAATATGGTACGGTAAACCTTGTTTTGGAATTTTTGAAAAGTTTAACTCAAATTTCTGTGCTAAGTTTACTAATCTAACTCAATTTGGAAGGGAAAAGGAATAAAAAGAGAAAAAAGACAAATGAACCGTAACAAAAACAAAGCATAAAGAATAACATAGAGAAGAATAATTAATGACCAAAAAGCATAAAAGGAAAAAGGAGTTATACAATGAATAATCATAGAGAAGGAGTATAAAATGTTGTAAGATAGAAGATGCTGGATGAGATATAAGGAAGACAACATTGATCTAAGTATATCACTTGGTTCTTCTCTCTACTTCTAAATTTTTTATTAGTTTTGATTTAGGGACGACCATAGTGAATAAAAAAAATATGTTGCATCACTTATTCTCCTGCAAGACACAGGAAAGAATGTAAAAGATCTCAGATAAGAGTTAAAAAAGATAAAATCAATGTAATTGCATTATTTATTTTTTTTCATTGCTTATTTTTTCTTTTCTTTTTTTTTGTTATATTTTTTGATCTTCTACTTCCCTCTCATTCTTCTGATCTCTACGTTTTGATTTTTTTTTTTCAGTTCATCTATATTTTTTTCTCTTTTCTTTTTTAAAAAGTAAAATCAGGTACCCACAGATTAAGAACAGATAGGGTTAGGGTTGGGATATTCTCAACTCGTGGGTAAGATATGATTGAGTTTATATAAAAATTTCAACCCAGAAATAGAATTAGGTTTGGCTCCAAACCTATCATACTCTATCCTATCCATTGCCACTTCTAATGGTGGAATTATTGTGGGATACATATTAAAATGTAAAAAATATAATAATTTTCTAAATAATTGATAAAAAAACAAATTTCTAAATAAATTACAAAGAGGTACGGAAATTTATTTTACTTTTATTTTTTGGTTTTGGTGAAAGAGAAACAAATAAACAGTAAATTAGCTATCAACATGCATGCATAAATGATCAGTAAACATTTATTTGA
>NC_029788.2:32384122-32403167 GCF_000816755.2 Arachis ipaensis
TAACTGATATATGAAAACAACTTTTATTTTATATAGTTTCTTTTTTTTTCACGTAATATATCAAGATAAGAAATTGATATAGGACATATCAACGATTATGTACCCGTCCAGCATTTCATACTTTAGACAAATAAGAGTAGAGAGAAGAAAATAGAGAGGAGCATGAAGAAAGTGAGAAAAAAAAAATAAAGAAAGACGAAGTACAAAACACAATAATTCTTAAGGAAATTTGCAAAGTTATTATAAAAATCTGAAGGAATTCCTATATAACTATATATACACTTTCATATAGTAAATTAAGTTAATCCATCAATTTGAATATTATTCATGTAACTTAATTACGAGCATGTTACTGTATTATACCGTGAATATATATATAGACACGTGAGTATATATGCATGGTGGAACCCATATTGAACGAGTGGTTGTTATTATTGTAACGTACATCTATTAGAGAAAGTACGGTCTCACTTAATTATAATTTCTTGAAAAATAGAAACATATATGTGTAATTTATGACAAAAGAACACAAGTAAAATTTAGGGTTGATAGTCAAAATATTTCCTTAAAAATTAAGTTTGTATTAGTTTCGTTTTCGAAAGATTAAATATTTAAATTGATTTCTGAAAAATATAATACTGAATTAAGTTAGTAATTTTTTTATTATTTAGACAATGATATGTATTCACAAAATAATTTTTGACACATGTCATTATCCAACTATATTTAAGAACTAATTTGAAGCATACGTGATTTTTTAGAGATAATTTTAATTTGATTATTAACCACTCTAACATTAATATTTAATATAAATAAGGGCATATATATAGATTTCATTAAGAGTGTCATCATAATATTTGTTTTAGAAGATAGAATAAACATTTAATTTTAATAGTTTGTAAAGTAAGTCAATATTATTAATTTTAACGGCCATTAAAGTTTGAAAAAAAATGTATGTTGTAACTTTCTTTGTGGTTTTAGGATTTTATATAGTTTTGTTTAATTGCCAAATAAGGTTTTATGTCAGTTTAGGGATTACCGGATTAGGGTTGTATTTAACCAATATAGAAAATATAAATAATACCTTTTTAAACTAGTGTATATATCTGTGAGAGTTTTGATGAACAATATTTTTCTTTTAGTTTCATGATGATATTATATAGTGTGAGCAAATAAAGTTAGAATGAATTCTTTTTCTTTGTTTCACCAAAAAACTGAATAAAAAGTTAAAGTAGAGTGATTTTTTTCTCTTCAATTTCAGTTGTTTTTTTTTTAATCTTCAGTAACTTCTGTATCATTTTGATTTTTTTTTTTTTTTAATTTATCTGGAACACCTATCACCTCATGCGAAAAGGAATAACCTTTCCAAACCTAAACCATGCACCTTTTAAAATGTAAATTCATCAATCTGTTAAGAATGGTTCAATTTTGAGGGGTTTGAGCAATTTGATAAAGTCATAATAAGTTTAAAATACAATAATGCCAGAAATGTATCTATAAGAAAATATTAATTTGGTCTCTAACTATAAATTTAAAATATTTGGTTTTTCTACAAATTTTTTTTTTCATGGCCAATATATAATGTAAAATATATAATTGTAGGGGCGGTGCTTTGTGTAGTCCAAGAGAGACAATGATCCCTCCGAAATTAATAATTTTACATGTAAAATTTTTTATTTTTATGTTTTAACTCCTTTAATTTTAATTTTTGACCTTTTATTTAGTTATATATTTTATGTTAATCCCTGACCCCTCCAAATAAAAGTTCTAGCTCCGTCCTTGTAATGATTATTGCCATAACTCTTACGGATTTTAACTACAAATTTTTTTTCATAACTAAAACCCCTTTTTTTTTGGTAGTGTATATAAATGGTCGATTTTTGGTGTTTAATTTACATTTTGACAATTGCACTAAGTCTTACAAGTATTAAGTAATAGAAAAGATTTTTTTAATTTTTAATTTTTTATATTTTTTAAAAATAAAAAATATATATTTAAATTTTTTATTCTTTTAAATATTTAAAAAATAATTAAAAAGATAAATGAAAACTCTTAACCATTACTCTTTAAGAATATAATCAGTGACTTAGGACTTACTCATAATTGAATAATTAATGATTCATTTATTCACTTTTTAATTTCTAAGTAAGTCGTTTATCAAATCACACTTTCACTTTAATCCATGACAACAATAAAAACGTCTAACGGCCCATAAATTCAGGCCAACAGAATACACAAATTTAATTATAATTTTAGTTTTTATTATTTTATTGATGCGTGAGCATCTTTTCTATCTTTTCCTGGTGAATTTGTATTTAAATTGTTGAGTTTAATCAAGAATTAATTATCTTTTAGCCACTATGGATGCTACTTTGAGTCTTGTGCAATTCTGTTTATTTTAGGTAGCATTCGGATGGATTTAATGGAGTTTCTGCAAGAGAAAGAGAAGAAACCAAGGATCTGACCAGCAAGGAGTGACGCGTGCGCGTGCCTAACGCGTACGCATGACACGCGAAGAAGACCATCGACGCGTACGCGTGACTAACGCGTACGCGTGACATGCGCCACATGCAGAATTCGCAGAAAACGCTGGGGCGATTTCAGGCCGAGTTTCAAACCAGTTTTCGGCCTAGAAACACAGACTAGTGCCAGGGGATAGCAGAGACTCAAGGGAGAATCACACAAGAATGGTTATGCCCACTCCAAATTAGACGTGGACCCTACGAAGCAAGTGGTCCCCATTCATCAATTGAAGACATGCTGATTGCTTTAATTAATTCTGATTTAAACTTTAATTTTTATTTAAAAATAGGAAAATATATTATTTTAATTTTAGAAGATAGATTTTAAATTTAGTAGGATTAGATACAAAAGGGAATTGGAATTATTCCACAAAAAAAGATTCCATGCCACCTCTACCAAAATACATTTTATCAGAATTCTTATTTTCTCTCCTTGCCATGAGCAACTAAACCTCCACTGTTAAGGTTAGGAGCTCTGTCTATTGTATAGATTGATACTATTATTTTCTTTATCTTAATTCATGTACTGATTTATAATTCAAGAATTGTTTTCGTTCTTTATTTTATGAATTTGGGTGGAACGGAAGTATGACCCATGTTCTAATTGAGTTCTTGTAAAACTTGAAAAAGCTCTTTACTTGAACATTAACTTGAAAACAAAATTCTCCTAAATTTTAATTATCTAGATTTAACGGGATACGTGACATATAATCCTTTTATATTTAGGTAATTAGAGTTTTTGTGGCATAATAAACTAGAATTAAGCTTCAACTTCTAATTGGAATTAATTGACCAAAGAATTGGCAGTTGATGAATTTTAGAGGAGACTAGAAAGGTTTAAGGAATTAGGGTTTAGTCACATACAGTTTGCCATGAATTAAATCTTGCATGATTAGAATAAATTAATAAGAAAAGTTAATCCGAAAAATAGATAACTCTAACCCTAACTGTTTCTCCATACTTATTCCCAACTTATTTACTTCTCTTTCTTTAATATTCTTTCTATTGCTTAATGTCTTTGAACTCTCAACATTATTTTCTATTTGCCTAACTAAGTAAATTAATCAACCATTGTTGCTTAATCCATCAGTCCTCGTGGGATCGACCCTCACTCACCTGAGGTATTACTTGGTACGACCCGGTGCACTTGCCGATTAGTTTGTGGGCTAGAAATTCCGCACCAAGTTTTTGGCGCTGTTGCCGGAGATTGATTGTGATTGACAACTACTGGTTGTTTGATTGCTTAGATTAGACGTTTTAATTTTAATTTTATTTAAATTTTGCTTATTATTTTCGAAAAATAAATAAATAAATAGCATTAATATTTTTTTTAATTTCTGAAATTAAGTTTGGTGTCCCCTAGTTATTTTAATTTCAATTTTTTTATGTTTATTCTCCCTGTTAATTTTTGAATTTTTTTGTTTTATTTATTTAGTATATCTATTTTATTATTTTACACAGGTTATCTCACTGGAAATTCTCTGTACTCTGACGTAGAGATTCCCATCTTTTCTTGTTTTCTGTTTGTTTATGCACAGGAACAGAGACAAGGAACATCTCTTAGACTTTGATCCTGAACCTGAAAGAACTTTCAGGCGGCGTTTGCAACAAGCAAGACTTTACCAAGCTGCAGAATCCACTATGGATCCTAATAATGCTGTTAATGTCAATGTGGCAAATCAGAATGGGGATGATCAACAAAGGAGAGTACTTGGCTCTTACTCTGCTCCTACTGCAGATCTTTATGAAAAAAGCATTGTGGTGCCTCCTATAACTGCGAACAACTTTGAGTTGAAGTCACAATTGGTCACCCTGGTACAACAAAACTGCCAGTATCATGGTCTTTCCCACGAAGACCCAAATCAATTTATTTCTAATTTTCTACAGATTTGTGATACTGTGAAGACAAATGGAGTGAACCCAAAGGTGTACAAACTCATGCTCTTCCCGTTTGCTCTGAGAGATGGAGCAAAGCTATGGCTAGATTCCCGACCCAAGGAGAGTTTGGATACTTGGGACAAGGTTGTTACTGAGTTTCTTACTAAATTTTTCCTACCTAAGAAGCTAACTAAGCTTAGGGTAGAGGTTCAGACATTCAGGCAGAAGGATGGTGAAACTCTTTATGAAACTTGGGAGAAGTACAAGCTACTGATTAGGCAATGCCCTTCGGACATGTTCTCCAAATGGACCCAACTAGATATCTTTTATAAAGGCTTGGGTGAAATGTCCAAGATGTGCTTAGATAATTCTGCAGGTGGTTCACTGCACAAGAAGAAGACACCAGAGGAGACTATTGAGCTGATTGAATTGGTTGCTAGCAACCAATATTTATACTCATCTAACAGGAATCCTGTGAACTCTGAGGCTCATCAAAAGAAGGGTGTTATGAAAGTAGAAGCTCTTAATGCTCTTCTTGCTCAGAATAAGCTTATGTCTCAGCAAATAAGTCTACTTACTCAACAGATGGGTGGCATGTAAGTCTCAGCTATCAACACCTAAAATCTACCTCAAGAGGCCTCTTATGACATGACAGGTAATTTTGTACAAAATGATAATTATGGGTATGCTCAATCCTCTTCTGAATAGGTCAATTACATGGGGAGTGCTCCTAGAAATCCCAACAATGATCCCTATTCTCAGACCTACAATCAGGGGTAGAGAAATCACCCAAATTTTGGGTGGAGAGAGCAACCTCAGAGGCCACAGAATTTTAATAATAATTCTCAGGGTGGTTTTCAATAGAAAAATTTTAATAACCACCAGTTTTAGTCATCTCAGCAAGCAACTTCCCAGCCCCAGCAGAACAATGATTTGGAAGCAATACTAGCAAGTTTTAAACAGGAAACCAGAGCATCAATCAAGAACTTAGAGATTCAGATGGGTTAACTAGCCACAAAAGTTAATGAAATTGATCAGAGGACCACTAATAGCCTTTCTGGTAACACAATTCCAAATCCAAGAGAGGAATGCAAGGCTATCACCTTGATAAGTGGACGAGTAGCAAGTGCAGAAGCACAAGTTAATGAGGAGCCAGTTGAAAAAGAAGATTGCAAGGTTATTCAATTGAGAAGTGGTAAAGTAGCTGGCTCTAAGACCAAGGTCAATGGAGAGTTAGTTGAAAAAGAAGCTTCAGATGAGAAGAAGGAAGAAGTAGAGCACGTTCCTCCAAAGCGTGCAGACAACCCATTCCCAGACTCTCTTGACACTTATCCTACATTGCCAAAGGCTCCTGAGTACAAGCCTAAAATGCTATATCTTCAGAGACTTCAAAAGGAGACCAAGGACAAGCAGTTTTCAAAGTTCTTGGAAGTCTTCAGAAAGTTGCAAATCAACATTCCTTTTGCTGTGGTTTTGGAACAAATGCCTATCTATGTCAAGTTCATGAAGGAGCTGTTGTCAAAGAAGAAGCCTTTAAGGGGAGATGAGACTGTGGTCCTGACTAAAGAATGCAGTGCCATCATTCAGAATAACTTACCAAAGAAGATGCCAGATCCAGGGAGCTTTCAAATTCCATGCACCATTGGGAGCACAACCTTTGAGAAAGCATTATGTGATTTAGGAGCAAGCATCAATTTAATGCCCTTGTCTGTGATGAAGAAGTTGCAAATCCAAGAGGCACAACCCACAGGGATAGCATTACAGATGGCAGATAAATCTATGAAGCCTGCATACGGATTAGTGGAGAATATTTTGGTCAAAGTAGGTAAATTCTTCCTCCCAACAGATTTTGTGATTCTTGACACAGGGGAGGATGAGAACACCTCTATAATCCTAGGAAGACCTTTCCTAGCCACTGGGAGAGCTCTAATTGATGTAGAAGTGAGTGAATTAGTGCTCAGAGTGCATAATGAGCAATTAGTCTTTCATGTCTTCAGAGATATACATTCAGCAGGTAAAGAAGAGAGGTGCATGCAGACTGAGCTTATTGATCCAAACCTTCAAGAACCCCCGATGACGGACAGCAGAATCTGCAGCTCAAACCTTCTTTGGTGACAATCAATAAAATTTCTCCTGATACCAAACCTAATTTTGGTGTCGGGAATACATCATCCACCAAGGAGGAGGTTCCCAAAAAGAAGAAAATACCCAGGGGATGGAGAAACAAAAAGATCCCCACTGAAGGTTTCTCCCCAGTAATGAAGGTGGTGTTGACTAGGAATCCAGTATGGATTTATACAGTAAACAGAATCCTCTCTCTAGAGCATATTGAGCTAATTTATGGAGACACAGGAAAGAAGTTCAAAGTAAAGGGTGAAGAGCTGAGCCCCTATGATCCTCCTCCTTACAGGAGCTGACCGTCAAGCTAGTGACGGTAAAGAAGCGCTTGTCGGGAGGCAACCCGATAATTTCGTATCCTTAGTTATTTTTCGTAGTAGTAGTTTTCTTACTTGTTTGATTTTTTATTGAGTTTTTACTATTTTTCTGATCATGCAGCTATTTTATAATAGAAACCAAACACTTCAGGCAACAAAAAAAAATGAGCACACAACGCGGAAGCGTCGTTGACGCGTACGCGTCATATGTGTGTGCGTGAAAAATAAAATTTGACAGAGAGTTGAGCGGGAGTAGCGCTGGAACTATGCTAGAAGCACAAATTGCATCACGCGTACGCGTCTCTAACTCGTGTGCGTCGTTTGCGCTTTTCGCCACCCACGCGTGCGCATCCCTAACGCATACGCGTGACCCTGAAAAACGACATCAATGAGTGTTTGGGCAGAGAGTTGTGCTGGTGTGGGGTTGGAACTGTGCTGGGCGTACAAGCCCTATCACGCCTACGCGTCCCTGACGCATGCGCGTCATTTTCCCATCCTGGCTGTCCACGCGTACGCATCCATGACGCGTCCGCGTCACTTGGAAATTGCGCGATCCACGCGTACGTGCGCCTTACGCGTACGTGTCGCATGTGACGCCCAAATTTAAACCCCTCAGCGCCTGATTTCAAATCATCCACCCCCAATCCTAATTCTCTCTTGTTCTTTTATCCTTTTATTCTTCTTTTATCTTACTATTTGTTTTTGTTTTCAGTTCTTCTTTGCTTGAGGACAAGCAAACCTTTAAGTTTGGTATTGTCGCTACGCTTATGGCTTTTTTGCTTATTTTAATAGCACCAAAGGGAGATGAATGTTCTTCATGGAGGAATAAGATGGTCACTAGCATAACTGAGGTGGTTGAGTTCCCTTCATTCTATTTCTCTTTCATTTTTGTTATTTTCTGTTTTCTGTTGCTTTGATTGTCTGCATGGTCTTTAGTATTTTCAGTTCTTAGAATTAGTTTCATTTTGTTATTTGTCTCATGTACCGCTCACTGAACTTGAATCTAAAAAGAAAAAAAAAGAAAAAAAATAACAGAAGTGATATATTGCATGAGAAATTGAGTTTATATTTAAGAGTAGTCTTATTTACTTAAATGTGGTGGTATTTTCTGTGACTCTGAATGCATGACGTGAACAATGCATATTTAATTTTGAATCAAAGTTGATGTACAAGGAACAGGAATTTAGAGAATTATTATGACTTCTCTGAAATAAACAAAAATTTAATCCTTGAAGCAAAAGAGACAGCAAAAAAAAAAGAGAAGATATAAAAGCAAGGTCCAAGGCTCTGAGCATCAATGACTAGGGAGGTCAGACATGATTAAAAGCTCAAAGAGTTGTTTCCCTAGTCACATGCTTGTGGTGTTCTTGTGTCAAGTAATTCTTGAGACAAAATATTTAGAGTCGAGATCAATTGCAATTAGCAGAGTATGCCAAAGGTTTTGAGCACCACTGTCTGGGAGTAACTAAAAGAAAAATCAGAACTTAAAGAGAGTTCCCCAATTAAGTGCTTGTGGTGTTTCTGTGTCAAGTGAAGCTTGAGACAAAACATTTAAAGTCACGGCTAGGTTCAAGGTGCAAAGCACCAAGGACAAGAAATATTGCTGTGTTCAAGGGTTAAATTAAGTTACAAAAGATCAGAGAATTCATAATATTATCCGGATTCTAATTCCGAAAGACACTAACATCCTTCTTATTTAAAGGAGAGTGAGATGCCAAAACTATTCAAGATTGCAGTTGTAAATCCCACTATAAGAAGAGACATGAGCTTAATCGAACTCTCCTTATCATGCAAATTCACATTCTAAGCTTATATTAATTTGGTTGCTTGAGGACAAGCAACAATTCAAGTTTGGTGTTGTGATGCGTGAGCATTTTTCCTATCTTTTCCTGGTGAATTTGCATTTAAATTGTTGAGTTTAATCAAGAATTAATTATCTTTTAGCCACTATGGATGCTACTTTGAGTCTTGTGCAATTCTGTTTATTTTAGGTAGCATTCGGATGGATTTGATGGAGTTTCTGCAAGAGAAAGAGAAGAAACCAAGGAGCTGACCAGCAAGGAGCGACGCGTGCACGTGCCTGATGCGTACGCGTGATTCGGAGCTGTCCATGGCGACGCGTGCGCGTCAGTTGCGCCACATGCAAAATTCGCAGAAAACACTGGGGGCAATTTCAGACCGAGTTTTGACCCAGTTTTCGCCCCAGAAACACAGACTAGCGCCAGGAGATTGCAGAGACTCAAGGGAGATGTACACAAGAATGGTTATGCCAACTCCAAATTAGGCGTGGACCCTACGAAGTAAGGGTCTCCATTCATCAATTGAAGAGATGTTGATTGCTTTAATTAATTCTGATTGAAACTTTAATTTTTATTTAAAAATAGGAAAAGATATCATTTTAGTTTTAGAAGATAGATTTTAAATTTAGTAGGATTAGATATAAAAGGGGATTGGAATTATTCCACAAAAAAAGATTCCATGCCACCTCTACCAAAATACATTTTATCAGAATCCTTATTTTCTCTCCTTGCCATGAGTAACTAAACCTCCACTGTTAAGGTTAGGAGCTCTGTCTATTGTATGGATTGATACTATTATTTTCTTTATTTTAATTCATGTACTGATTTATAATTCAAGAATTATTTTCGTTCTTTATTTTATGAATTTGGGTGGAACAGAAGTATGACCCATGTTCTAATTGAGTTCTTGTAAAACTTGAAAAGCTCTTTACTTGAACAACAGTTTGAAAACAAATTCTCCTAAATTTTAATTATCTAGATTTAACGGGATACGTGACATATAATCCTTTTATATTTAGGTAATTAGAGTTTTTGTGGCATAATAAACTAGAATTAAGCTTCACCTTCTAATTGAAATTAATTGACCAAGGAATTTGCAGTTGATGAATTTTAGAGGAGACTAGAAAGGTCTAAGGAATTAGGGTCTAGTCACATACAGTTTGCCATGAATTAAATCTTGCATGATTAGAATAAATTAATAAGAAAAGTTAATCCGAAAAATAGATAACTCTAAGCCTTAACTGTTTCTCCATACTTTATTCCCAACTTATTTACTTGCCTTTCTTTAATATTCTTTCTATTGTTTAATGTCTTTGAACTCTCAACATTATTTTATGTTTGCCTAACTAAGTAAATTAATCAACCATTGTTGCTTAATCCATCAATCCTCGTGGGATCGACCCTCACTCAGCTGAGGTATTACTTGGTACGACCCGGTGCACTTGCCGGTTAGTTTGTGGGTTAGAAATTCCGCACCATTTATCTTATCTTATCTTTGTTTGCTTTTATTTTTCATAGGCCAATGATCTATATATACTTAGTTTTACCTTCATAGTTTACAATTTTCAATCAATCAATAATCAATAAAATTTCTTCATCTTTTCTTTTCTTTCACAATTTTATTATCTTTACTTACTATTTATGTACTATTTCCATTTTATTATGGTATCAGAGCTCCTCTTGAGTTCTGCTGACATCCATGAATAAACCAACCAATTCAAATCTTAAAACCCCTTCAACCTCCCCTCCCACTATGAATAATCAACCTCCATACTCTGTCCTATACTCTGTCCTAGGTCAAGGAAAAAGGGCACAACAACAACTTCATCCGGAGCCTCTTTTAGACTTTTCGTCAGCCCAGCCCTTTTCTTTCATGGCACTTAATTCCTTCCAATAAAGAAGCTCGTCCTTCAAATTAACTTGAGCTCTTGTCAAGTCCAACTACTCATTATTTTTGTTCTTTCAATACTTTTTCTATTGTTAACAATTTTTCAAATCGAGATTTATTCTTGAACACTTAGATCATTGATTTTGGTGCCACAAATCACATTGCATCAAATTTGTCTTGGTTTATTTCTTACACACAAATTTCTCCTATTATTGTTTATTTACCAAATGGTTCTCAATTTACTGTTTCTTATTAAGGCATGGTTCAATTTTCACCATCCTTAGTTCTTCATGATGTTCTTTATTTACCTCATTTCAACTTTAATATTATCTCCATCTCAAAAATTACTTCAGCACTCATATGTGAACTCACTTTTTCATCTTCTTCTTGCACTCTACAGAGCAACAATTCGAGGATGGTTGATTTGGGCAGAATGAGAGAGGGATTATATGTCTTTGAACCCAAATTTGGTAAAAATCGATCCACTATACATTCCATAAATTTCATCAAATCCCCACCCATTACACCTTCAAATATATGGCATGTTCATTTAGGACACCTTTCTAGACAAAGACTTAATCATTTACATAAACAATTTCCTTTTATCTCTATGCATCATGATGAGACTTGTGACATTTGTCATCTTTCTAAGTAAAAGAAACTTTCATTTTCTCAAAATTTTAACAAAGTCAATGCAAGTTTTGATTTATTACATTTTGATATTTGGGATCCATTTTGACAAAATTTTGTTCATAATCATAAATATTTTTTTACTATTGTTGATGATTTTAACCGCTTTACATGGATTATTTTATTAAAATCAAAAGGAGAAATGCAAAATCATGTAAAAAATTTTATTACTTTAGTTGAAACACAATTCAACTCTAAAGTTAAAACTATTCATTCCGATAATGGACCAGAATTTATTTTACATGATTTTTATGCTTCAAAGGGCATTATTCATCAACGTAGTTGTGTTGAAACTCCTCAACAAAATGGAATGGTAGAACGCAAGTATCAACATATTTTGAATATAACTCATGCTCTTATGTTTCAATCTAATTTACCACAATCTTTTTGGTCTTATGCTATTAAACATACTGTTTATTTACTTAACAGAGTTTCATCATCCGTAATTAATTTTAAAACATCATTTGAGATTTTATTCAATCATCCACTAAATTATCATGACCTTAAAGTTTTTGGATGCTTATGTTTTGTTTCTACCATAATAGCAAGCAGATCAAAATTTGATCCAAGAGCCGAAAAAGATGTGTTTATTGGCTTTCAACATGGTTTTAAAGGATATATTATTTATGTTTTAGAAGATAAAATAATTGAGATTTCTAGAAACGTAATTTTTTACGAAATGATCTTGCTCTTAGTCACAAAAATTTGATCCAATTCCATACACTCAGCCCAACATTGCCAAACACGCCTTCTCAAAAACAAGATTCAGTTAGTCTTCTAGTTGAACCCTCACCTATACCCATTGACTCAACTCCATCTAATTCTTTATTTTCTCCAACAACCTCTCTTTCTTCCTCACTGTCATTTTCTAACCAAGTTGAACCGACCACGGAATCTCTCTCAAGGCACACACCCTTCTCTCCTTCCGCACTAGACACCACTCCACCATCACCTTTACATCCCCCGTCACCTTTTTCACCACCTGAGCAACCCCATCCTCGTTATTTCGACCGGCCTCACCGACCTCCAGTATATCTCTCTGATTACTTGTGTAATTCCTCTCTCATCTCTACAAATCAATCTCCCTCAAAGTGCAAGTATCATTTATCTTCAGTCATGTCTTTTTCTTCTCTTTCATCTTCACATAAAAAGTTTCTTTTATCTCTACATTCTGACATTGAGGCAAAGTCTTTTAAGGACGCAAATCAACACACTAATTGGCGTAGAGCTATGAAAGATGAGTTGGATGCTCTTGAGTTGAACAAAACTTCGTGTCTTATTGTTAATTGCCCTGCAGGGGTTAAGCCAGTTGGCTGTAAATGGGTTTATCGCATCAAATGCAAGCCTGATGGTTCAGTTGATCGATATAAAGCACGCCTTGTAGCTAAAGGGTTCACTCAAACTGAAGGTGTTGATTTCTTGAAAACTTTTTCCCCTGTTGTCAAGCCTGCCACCATCAGATTAGTTTTGGCATTGGCCTCTATGAAGCATTGGCCCATACATCAGTTGGATGTCAATAATGCTTTCTTACATGAGAATCTTTCTGAGAATGTTTATATGACTCTGCCACCTGGATTTAATCTCCTCAACCGAATCAATGCTGTAAGCTACTCAAGTCACTGTATGGTTTACGACAATCTAGTCGTGTGTGGTATGACAAATTTTCTCATCTTTTGCTATCTCATGGATATCAGCAGACCTCATCTGATTATAGTCTGTTTGTTAAATTTACTGGTGCTCAAATTTCTATCCTTCTAGTCTATGTTGACGACATTGTTCTCACTGGTAATTCCATTTCTGAACTTACTGCCATGAAGTCTATTTTGCACCAACACTTCCGAATTAAAGGCTTGAGCCCATTAAAATATTTTTTGGGTATTGAGGTTGCTCAATCAGTGAAGGAAATTTGCTTATCTCAGAGAAAATATTGTCTTGATCTTTTGGAGGATTCTGGTTTATTAGGTGCTAAACTTGCCTCTGTTCCAATGGATAGTTCCACAAGATTATATCAAGACAAAAGTCCCTTGCTATCTGACCTTTTTGTATATCGCCGTTTGGTTGGCCGTCTTATCTATCTCACCATTACTCAACCGGACATCATGTATGCCACTCAACAATTAAGTCAATTTATGGCATCTCCTACTAAATCTCATCTTCAAGCTGTCAAGCATGTGTTACGATATCTGAAAACTTGTCCCGGCAAAGGACTTTTTTTTTTCTAAGAGAATCAGAAATTCAGCTTCTCGGCTTCAGTGATTCTGATTGGGCCGGATGTCCTGACACTCGGCGATCTTTAACAGGTTATTGTTTCTTCTTAGGCAGTCCTTTAGCCTCTTGGAAGACCAAGAAACAAACCACCGTTGCCCGCTCATCTACGGAAGCAGAATATCGTGCACTTGCCAACACAACTTGTGAACTTCAATAGATACTAAATGTGTTACCATTTTTACGCATCTCTCCTATCTGCCCAGTTTTTCATAAACGGACCAAACATTTAGAGGTTGACTGTCACTTGGTTCGACAAAAAGCTGGAGTGATGAAACTTTTCCCAATTCCCTCTTCTGGGCAACTAGCTGACATCTTCACCAAACTTTTGTCTTCTCAACTCTTCCATCTTAATTTGAATAAGCTTGGTGTTCTTGACATCTTTCATCCTCCAGCTTGCGGGGGCGTATTAAACCACTCTTCCACCTTAATCCATGACAATAATAAAGACGTCTCACGGCCCACAAATTCAGCCCAACAAAATATACAAATTCAATTATAATTCTAGTCTTTATTATTTTATCTTATTTTATCTTTATTTGCTTTTATTTTTCATATGCTAATGCTCTATATATACTTAGTTTTACCTTCATAGTTTACAATTTTCAATCAATCAATAATAAAAAAAATTTTTTCATCTTTTCTTTTCTTTCACAATTTCATTATCTTTATTTACTCTTTATGTACTCTTTTCGTTTTATTAGATTAGAACTCTCTAATTTATTTATATAGTTTTATTGAAGTATATATTGAACCATATAATTCTCTCTTTTTCGAATTTATGTGCAAGCCTAATCTCTTAGGTTGGACTACAGATGAAGAAAAGGTAAAACTAAAATTTGACTTTCGTAAAGATAACAAGACGGAGTTTACGTTTGTTTCTCTCTAAATATTGTTTTAACCTATTGTGAATGTGACAGAGCACTTATTTTCTTTCTCATGAACAATAAAACTCTAAATATCATGCGAGCAGTAATTTGGCACACCAATAAGAATAACCATACACAGTTACACACTAATTCAATTAATAAAAAATAGATAACTAAAAATCTGAATCCATTAATAAATAATTGAAATAAAAGTAGCTAGCTAGCTATATCATAACCCTAGGTGGATTAGTTCATGCTAAAGAATAAATAAAAAATAAAAAAAATAAAAAAAACTCCATTAAAAATAACTGAAAAAAAAGGGGTTGAATCTTCATATATATATATATATATATATCCACTCTATGACGGTTAGGATTCTTCCAAATATATGCTGTCAAAAGTCTCTTTTCTGCCTACAAATTATGCGTGGCAACACCCAAGACTTCGAACGGTTTCTCAAACCTCAATGGTATCTAACTACTTTCTCTTCACCCAAAAGACAAAAAATTTTCTCTTTTAAAAAATATTTTGAGAGTATTTATTAACTAATTAATCCCATCTTATTATAACACCCCCTACCGAAGAAATTAAATAAGATTATTTGATTTATTTCTAAACTTAATTAAACTACATGTTAAAATGTTGATGCATCAACCAACCTATAATGAATGATCCAATTTTGAGGGTTTTGATGAGTAAGTAATTTAATTAAAGTCACTCATTCAAATTACACTTCCACTAATATAACTAAAACTAAATCGGGCCTGCTACACATACAAACAAAAATGCCCTACAAGTTTTACAAGTTTTCAGCCCACACTTCATTCACACGCGTACTCATCTCTCTTTGAATGGAACGTAAACTACACGCGCCCCACTCAACGGTTGCTCTTCGCAAAATAGCACTCCTTAATGGCGCACTCTTCCACTTCTCCAAGCCCTTCGAAGAAAACACAAACCGTCCGTTTTCGAGCAACATTCCAAACTGCAGAGATAGGACTCGTCGCGAAGATTAGAACTCTCCATCAACACAACATAGAACTCTCGATCAACAATCTCCAGAAAAAAACGAAGTTATAATACTCAAGGTACGTTACGTTACTATTTTACTCATACTGTATATTTTCCACATTTCGAAAACGAAGAACTAGGTTTTACTGTTCTTCTACGTTCTTCTAGGTTTTACTGTTATTCTTGCTTCTAGGTTATTCTGTTCTTCTTAGTTGTTCTAGGTATTACTGTTCTTGTTGTTCTAGTTCTTCTGGTAACTGATTTTTGGGAGTATATTGCGTAATTTGGTGGATGTATATTGAGTATTTTGTTGGGTGTATATAGCATAATTTGTTGGGTGTATATTTCTGAACTGATATACTGTAATATAGTCAACAGTTGCAACTATTCTAATATTTGCTTGTCCATGGGTGTATATTGCTTGACCTTGTAATGTTGCTTGACCTTGTATATTAATGCATGTTTGAGTGATATCTGACTGATATCTATGGGTGTATCTGACTCATATCTATGGGTGTATTTTACTGATATCTATGGGTGTATTTTTCATTTCAGAAAAAATGGCAGGCAGAAACCAAGCTGAAAAAAATGTAAGAACAAATATATGTCTTAGATGAAATCAGTTTTATATAATAGAAATATATCTGACTATAATTTTGCTTTGTTTACAGCAAATCAAAGACCTTAAGTGTGCAAGACATTTGTTAAGTGAGAAATTCAGAAACATGAGCGGGGAGAAGAAAACAATTGTTAGAAATTTGGGATTTGGTGGCCTGATGTACATCCCGCCGCTACGGGTGCATCACCAAATTGTCAGATAGATTCTAAGGATATTGACACTGATTAATGTAAATGTTATATAGTCCTGTAACAAATTGAACACATGCTGTAAAAATTTTTCAATTATAATCTAGTTTATTGTAACATTTTTTTCAATAATTAAACTCTCTCTGCTGTTTTCAAAATGTATGAATTACAGGTACTATAATATGAAGGAAAATATGAAACCAAATATACACCCATAACCTGCCATTTTTTACACCCAAAGAAAGTTGAATATACACCCAAAAATCTATCCTCCTGATGCTTTATCCCTAAAACCTTGAACCCTAAACACTTAAAACCTAAACCTTAACCCCTAACCCGTAAACCCTAAAACCTAAACCCTAAACCCTAAAACCCTAAACCCTAATACCTAAAACCTTTAAACCGTTGTAAAAAAAACAAACAGTATTTTATAACATAAAAACAAGATTCTAAAGTATATATATGTAAAATGTGAAATACAAGAAAATTCAGAAATACACCCAAAAGAACACTACTTTTACACCCAAAAGAATGCATGCTCTCGCTCCTTTGTGTGCTTCTCATCCCTGCCCAGAAGTGGTGATCCAGATAGATTGGAATCCATATATGACGGTCTTCATAGAAATCTGCAGAATACACCCAAACACAGACTATAAATACACCCGAAAAAAATTAAATTTACACCTTTGCTGCAGATTTTAAACAAACATTACCTGAAAGCCACTTGTTGTCCACAAGACCAAAATTCAGCAGAAAATCATTCCAATTCCTATCAAATGAGTCTTTAAGCACACCCACGCTTCTTGCACTTCTCTCGTAATGTAATTTCTCACATCCTTTTCAATAAAATTTAACTCGCGATGACCCCCCGGCAGCCGCAACAAATGATTGGTAAGTTTTGTTTGGTCTAATACCAGCCTCCTCGTTATTCTCTATTGTACGACGAATGGACATGCTTAGTTCCCTGTGCTGTTTGAGATATTTTAGATTTCCATTTTTCCTCTCTGCTACATGTAATCAATTGATTCTTAATCTCGTTTCCCTTTCTATTTGTGCTCCGAACTCTTGTAGAAAACCCTGCAGCCTTGGCGTAGTTCCTGTAAACTTTTCCAGCATCTTCAAGGGTGGTAAAGGTCATTCCAACCTTGGGAACAAACTGGTCATCAACAGAGAGAGGTTGCAGAATATACCATGTCAAAAACAAAAAATACACACAATCATGTCTGATCTAATACACCCGAACGACAACAACTCAACTAAAATAACAAAAAAAGCCATAAACTATAAATACACCCCCACTTCCCCCAAAAATACACCCAAAAAATTCTGATCTACACCCGAGCGTCTGCTATAAATTGCAGATAATTAATCAAAACTAATACATTAGATTCAATCCACAGATTTATGTTCACGCGTTAGTTTCACAGTCAATGTTCACGAATTATTTAGCTACACAATGCTATACAAATAACTACAACAAAATTCAGTAATCATATGTAAATCAAACCTCAGAAACTACGTTAGATTCAAATTCATAATCCACTTCGCCTTGATTCAGCTGACAATCTGAGGTTGAATCATCCATTATCTTCAAAACGAGTTCAAACTTTGATTTCAGAAACCAGAAAATCGAAAAAAAAACGAAGCTGGAGTTACAGAGAGAGGAACTAACATCAATGACGAAGAACAAACTAGTGAGAAAGGAGGAGAAAAGAACAATCGAAAAAGCAGGGAAAGACGCGCGAGAAGAAGAACGAGCAAATTTAGAAAGAAGGAGAACGAAGAAGGAAACAAATCTTTTAAATTTGGTAGTTATATATAGCGCATGTAAGGAACGTAGCACTTACAACGTGTTTTGGGGAATTAGGGATTAATTGACTTGTAATGCTTACAAGCCCTAATCACTTGTATGTGGAGCTTTTCCGAAATTAAATATGTCATTGAAAAGTGATTATTATCGAACAACATACTAATGTGCATTATTCTTTGAAAAATTATTAAAATTTCTAACATCTTTTTAACTTTTAAATAAATAAAGTGTAAGATTTCATCAATTTTTCTAAAAAAATATATAATTTTATAATTTAATTATTTTAAAGAAAAGAAAAAGAGAGGACTAAAACAGTTGACCCAATAGTCCGCGTAAGTCGCATCTGCTTATTGGACCCTCCGATCCAAGGGCAATTTTTGGGCAATTTTCCTAATATAAAGAAAATATTTGAAGATCAAATTAAATAAAATATGCAATTATTGTCTATTCATGATGATTAATACGTTAGAGCAAAGCAGCACCATATAAATACTCGGAAATGTTTGGTAACAAAAAAAAAATCAGTAAAAAATAGTCATAACTTATCTTATTTAGTATTCATTAATTATTACAATAATTAATTAATACTAAATAAGACAAATTTTAGCTTTTTTTTTTATCTACTTAACATTACCCATAAACACCATATGAAAGATAATGCATCCCAATATAATAATCTCAATGCCGAAAGGTCACTTTCTTGAGTTCATGGTTCAATTCCGAGAAGCCTCCCTCAATTGGAAAAGTATTCAAAGTTTGTTTATTACTGTTTACATACATGCATGCTTATTAGTTATTCAGGGTAACTATATTATTCATCAATTTTCCGATGCAATTGATGATGGCATCTCCCAAAAAGTTGATTTCAAATTGTGAGTTCGTGTCAGCATTGTTGTTGTATCTGCCACGCATGTGTGAGCTGCAAAGAGAAACCGTCCCTACCCTGTCCCCCACTCCATTCCTCGGCGGCTATACTCCTCATAACTATTAATATTACACAAATAATAAAATTTTGTTATGGTAAGAATGGGTATGTGAATGCCTCCAGCTCATATTTTCAAGGATGAAATA
>NC_029788.2:32403289-32417277 GCF_000816755.2 Arachis ipaensis
TAGAGTCTTCTATTTATCCATTTTTATTTTATATTTAGTACATCTTTCTTATTTATTTTACAACACGTTATTAGTACGAGATTCTGATCAAATTTTAGGAAGACTCAAATAACATATTTTTATTATGTCGAAACTCTCTCATCTTGAATTTAATGCTTTTGATATATCTGAAAACAACTACTTATCATGGATACTAGATGCTGAAATCCATTTTGATTCAATGGATCTTGGAGATACCATTAACGCTGAAAATAATGCATCTCAGAAGGATAAAGCCAAAGTCATGATCTTCCTTCGTCGTTATTTTGACGAAGGATTGAAAAATGAATATCTCACATTAAAAGATCATGTAGATCTGTGAAAAAACCTTGAAGAAAGGTATAATCGTCAAAAGACAGTGATACTTCCTTAAACCTGATATGAATGGACGCACTTGCGTCTACAGGATTTTAAATCCATAAGTGAATATAATTCCGCTCTTGGCTTCGTCGTTTAGTGGTAACGAGTAGAGTAGGCATCGCCTCTCGATCCAATCCGTCTTTCCCTGGCCTCCCCAACACACACACTCTTGAATTCAGTAATGTTTCGAATCACCTCACGCATGAAATTATGTGGGAAAAAGATAACTGATAATGATATGTTAGAGAAAACTTTCTCGATCTTCCATGCCTCGAATGTGTTCCTACAGTAGTAGCATTGAGAAAAAGGATTTAAAAAATATTCTAAGTTAATTTCTTGCCTTTAGCAATAACGAGTTGCTTTTAAAAAATAATGTAACGCGCCCAGCTGGCGCTGCCCCATTTTCTGAAACCAATGCGGTAAATCATAACCCCAAAAGAGATAAATGACAAGGTTTTGGCAACAAGAAAAATTATGTTCACAAGAAATGATCTCACCAGAAGTGGGATAAAGAAAGAAACAATGGGTAAAATAAATCAACAGAGGATAAATATTTCTGTTGTGGTGGAAAGGGCCATTGGTCGCGTACCTGTCGTACCCCAAGGCACCTGTCTTAAGAATTAACATATCGCTCGCTATATCTAAAAGTCGCACGTGACACTAAAACAAATCTTGAGTTTATTCAAAAGGACACAAGATTTTAGAAAGGAAAGACAAGCAACAAGGACAATCCTCATAAGGATTTGAGAGGATGAATAAAATTGTAGGTAAACAAGGATATACAAGCAATGAAGTTTACTAGAAAGGAATCAATTGACAACTTCACATGATAACTCTTGAATCAAAGAAATTCAATAGGATCAATAAGAAGAAACACAGCGCATTAACGTTAGTTTGAAAAAGATTCAAGCTGAGTCGAAGAAGTATGAGATTTTATAGAAGAGGAATGATTAAACACTATAATGACTCATTGTTGCGGAACAACTTCAAATGATCACAAGGTGGAGGAATATGAGGTCAACAACTGTGTTGCAAGAGTCTTAACATAGTCGAAAGTGCAAGTAGATCAAGATATGCATAAGGTACATATTATGAAACAAAGAAATTTAAATCATATTTCAACAAGAAAAGAAAAGGATAAACAACACATCAAATTGCACGGCACGATTAAAACGCATAGGCCAATACTGCCTAATTGAAAGGAGCACTTAACATTTTCAAAGATTCAAGAATCGATATCATACTAAAATAATTTCAATGTCATGGCAAAGAGTACAGGATTTATAAGAGAGTGACTAAAGACAAGGACATCATTTACAAATTCAAGAGAATATATAAGAACGCAATCGAACAAAATATCAACAAAGAATAGATAAACTTAAGAGGAAGATCATCTTATCTAGTAAAAAGAGAAGATATGAAATAAACAATTGAGAAAATTTAACAAAGTATAGATGTTTGCGTTACCTCAAAACATATTTAGGTTGAAATAAGTTACGTGAGGTTTGTAAAATGGTGGTCATTTAGGATAGAAACAAAATCTTCCTTCAAGAATCTCAAAGTATGCTTAGGTATATAACCAAACAAAGATATTCATAAAATTGTAACAGAGTTGGAAGAAATTCAATTTGTTTTATATCAAAACTATTTCTAAGGTAAAGATAGAATATGTGAAATTTGAAAGATAGAATTTAATTGGACTAAGAAGTAAAAACCAAAAGTAATTTCTCAAAAATCCCAAAGGCACAGGCATTTCGTCAATTAGAGGTATGTAGCAAGATTGCGATAAAGTTGAAAGGAATTCAAATTTTGTTCAAGAAGGAGAATTGGAGGTAAGGTCTCAAAATACATAAGCTTTCAAAAAATATATATATTCATATGAATAAGGACATGCTAAATTCAAAGCATCTTCATCGAATTTAAAGAATGGCTATGGATACAATTAAGTAAGAGAAGATTGAATTGAAATTTCTTCAAAGAGAATTTCAAATTTCAAATTGGGTTTCAAGAAGTAGTGAAGCAAGAAATTCTAAGATGAAGAAAAGAAAAATAAATGATACATTAGATAACGTGGCATGATTCATAATGCATCCGTTGGCATCAACCAGTTAGAAAGGAATACAAAACTCATAAATGATGGTAGCTAAAGTTAATGGTTAATGTTTTCAGAGACCTGTGAATTATTTGTTGCACCAGAACAAATCTAGGATCAAGTCAAGGAGTATAGAATTCAAAAAAATGACTATTAACAGTGATAAGGAAAATTGTCTCAAAAGTTTTCAAGCAACAACCAAATACAGAACCAAGCAAAGACAATGTATAAATGGTAATATAAGGTTGGCAATCAAATCAATCACATTTCATGAAGGAAATAAAGAACAACAAATTCCAAAGAAATAGATAGACAAGCACGAATAAGGATTATACGCCAAAACGGAACTAACTTCAAGAATTAATTTCAAACGCTCCCAAAATCCGTAAACCGCATCACTTATCAATTCTATTTTATCTATGATAACCTACTAACTTTTTCATATACATAAATCACCAACATTAAGTTGGCTAGACTTAATATCAGCAAATATGCAATGATAAGCTAACAATGTTAATCAATAGATAGTCATATGCATAAAACTCTAATTTTCGTCATTCGGACAAGACCTATAACATGACAAACACTCAAAGTATGCAATGAAGCATAGTCAATCCATTCTCAAGGCTCTAATCAGGATGAATTGCTCTGATACCATAATGTAATACCCCTTACTTTTAGCACCTCATGATCACACTAAAAGTCCAAGCATTACCTACCTCTACTCCTTTAGTTTCATATTATAATTATTTAATATTGAGCCTTCGCGAATATAAACCGAATCCGTAGTTACGAAATCGAAAAATCTTTACTTTAAACCACATAATCACATAATTATATCCATATAATAATAATTGCATAGACTTATTCAAAAAGTTCTCAAATACAAGTCCTACCCCTCTAAAATCAAAACTTTAATCATCGAGGGAAAAATCTAATAACTAAACCAAATTCAGAAAGCACAATCACATATAATAAGCTTGTAGATCGGTCGCGACTTCGCGCCAAAACTTCCTGAACCTGTCACTGAAGAAGAAATCCGTAGGGGAGTGAGAACATCGTCCTCACTGGTTCTCACTAGAGGGTTAAAGAATTGCTATAATAAGATATGTAAAATAGAACTGTTTTCAAAGTACAGTGATCGTTGCTCGTCTTATGTACCTTTTCAAAAACCAAAGGTTAATCATTCAAAATCTAAAATCCTTTTCAAAAGAGAAATCAGTTGACTACCCAAAAACTTAGAAACCTTTTTCCTTTATTATAAAAATCTTAAAAGTTTTTCCTAGACAGAATGAATGACCAACCTGTTTCAAGCATATGTTCATTAAGTCTATAATGAACCAGTCTGATTTTTCATACTTTACTAAACCACAAACACAATTCAATCACGGCCCTCGCCCCATCACATAATCAATCATGGCCTCTGACCCATCACATAATCAATCACGGCCTCAGACCCAAACAACTCAATCAACATCCAATTCACCTCAATCCAACCAATTTCAGTCACAAACACAAGTAATGAGATTCAAACACAATCAAGAACATTTACAACAAGTATAGCAATTAGCAATAAAATAGAATTATTGACATAGGCAAACCAATTACAATATGCACACCCAAACAATATCACATAAATGCATATGATAAATGTCTATCCTAACTGGCAGTGAGATCTCACTTGTCGGTTATCTTGCTAAACCTGACACATCTCCCAGAGATGACACTTCCGTTCACGTATGTCATATGCGCTTCATGGATATAGTGCCCGAATTCACTCTTGTGATATGCAAAGAGATGCAAGTAAGATCCCACATCAACTACTCGCATCTGAAGGTAGGCGGGATACCACATCAACCTGCTCCCACGCCAATGTCACTACCTGGACAAGCAGGATCCCACATGAACCTACCTTGCCAGGCACATAGCGAATTACAAAGGCAGCCCTAGCAGCACCATCGGGATCCCACATCAACCGACTCAGCATGTTAGTGCTTCCTCTTAAGTTTATCTAATGGGTCTTACAGGCAGTTATGCGTGCGTACGCGCAAATTACCGATTTTCCAGGTCATGAGTATGCAAGAGGTATGCGTACGCGCAACTGAACAGATTTCCAAAACTTCATTTTTTCATGAATTCTCCATTTTTACATGGTTTTTCTTTACTTCTTCAAGTCATCCTTGCCTTCTAAGCCTGAAATCACTCAACAAACACATCAAGACATCGAATGAAATATAAGTGAATTAAATTTAGCAATTTAAGGACCTAAAAAGCATATTTTTTAATCATTAAGCACAATTAGGAGAAATTCACAAAATCATGCTATTTCAGTGAATAAATGTGAGATAAGTTGATAAAATCCACTTAATTCAATTCAAAATAAATAAATAAATTGTGGTTTATCAAGTAGCATCGACAGTTGAAAGAAGACTTAATTGAACATATATGAAAATTTCACAATACTTGTCATCAACTATAGAGCTCTACTATGTTTTTTTTATATTGCATGATGTTGCAATACTAGCGATTAAATAGTTGTTGTTTTATTATTATATATGAAATTATTAATTTTTTTAATCTTAATATTTTTAATAGTGAATTATTTTTAAATTTATAAATTTTAATAATATTATATAACTACATTAATTTTAATTGTTTAATTTAATTAATTAAGTGAGATCATAATAGGAACTAAAGTTAGTTCCTCCTAATGAAAAAGAAAAAGATATTTTGAGTTTCTATTTTCTGTTTATAACGCAAAAGCTTATGTGAAACTACTTTTTTACTACAAATGGGTCATAAATAAGGATTGGGATATCTTACTGGAGATGGTCTAAAGCCTCGCAAAGTTACAAAGACAAAATGAGGATCACACCACCATACAACATTAAAACAGCACAATCAGCAAGACCGAAACTATCCTTAGAGTAAAAAATAAACAAAAACCAAAAAACCACAACAAAACAGCAGATACTACATACCCAAGGATACAAAATTAATCAACAATTATATTAATACTCGATTGGTTCATGAAATTATGCTTGCATTTCAATTTAATTTCCAAAATTTTGATTTACTTAATTTAGTCTTTCCAATTTAGTTTTTGTGAGTCATATTGGTATTTGACCTTGTTATTAGCACAAAATCATTAACATTATGCTGAGATGAATTGATAGCTACCACATTAAACTTTTTAATGTGACAATTGAAACTTTTTTTATCTCAATTTTCTCTGGTTAAATCCTTTAAAATCCTAATCCTAATTTCACTTAAGGATTTAAAGACTTTATATAGAGTAAATTGAAGTTAAAATTTTTAATTGTCAATCATATCTTTTGAAGTTATTTTTATTAGTACGACATAAACTTTTAGGTATCACTTTAATAATTTACTTTCTTTTAGCACCACTTCTATTGATCACCACCACCATCATAATCAGGGATAGAGTTAGATAAAATATTAGAGGAGGACAAAAAATATTTACATAATAAAATAAAATTAAAAAAAAATTAAAAAAAAAACTAAATTAAAATTTACATATAATTTACATATAAAAAATTAAAATTAGGAGGTCATTATCCCCTTTGCCACTATGTGGCTCCGCCTTAATAACAATCACATTTCTCATTAGCTAGCAGCCATCCTTTAGGTAGCGTTTGTTTTCGAAGACAGGACACAAAGATATGGACAGTACATGTTTAAAATGTGTTTATTTAAAATGTGTTTGGAAGCAGAGACATGGACATGGAACACATTGTCTCCAAGACAGTTTTTTATATTTTTGTGTCCACTCTTTTACAAAGGACAATGATGGACACGGAATTTGGAATAGTGGACACGGACTTTTTTATAAATTTTGTTTTCCTTTTTGTCTATAGATATTTTTTATTATTCCACTATTATCCCTTCTTATTTTTCCTATAATTAGTCTTGAAACTTTTGAAAGATAAATATTATTAAAAGTAAAATTGATCTTTTAAAATGCTAAAAAATAATTTATAAGTTGTAATTAATTTTATATAATTTAAAGAAAAATCAGTTTTTAGATAAAAAAAATTGATTTTCTAAATAAAAATAATTTTTTATGTGCAAAAACTAATTTTTTTTCATGTAAAAATGGATTTTTTTTTTTAAAACTGATTTTTTAATTAAAATTAATTTGGCTTATTAACCTAAACAAAATTTTTTATTAATCAAACTCAGATCTATTTTTTATTAATCTTAACCATATGTATTCCTACATATTAATAATAAATTTAAAAATAAAATAAATATATTTATAATTTTTATTTTAATATAAATACTATTATATATTTTTATTTTCAATCATTTTTTCAAGTTTTGTTTGTACTCCTACGTACTCTCATTCTCTATTAAATTAGTTTGTACTTGATGTAGAAAATTTGAAATTATATGGTTATTTTAGTCATTTCATATAATATTTTAGTCTTGTCCAGGTGTATCCAAACATAATACTGGACATTATATTAGTGTCTTGTACATCGTATTCAAACATAATACACAAATAATAATTTTTAGTGTCTCCGTCCTATTGTCTCTGTCTCAGTGTCATGTTCTGTCCTGTCTCTGAAAACAAACGCAAGTGACCGGCTTCGACAACTCCTCACTAAAAATGTTTAAAAAAAATAAAGTTAGGTTAAACATTTAAAATTAAAAAAAAAACCTAATAAACATTAAAAATCTTTTAAACTATTCAAATAAACATCTAAATTCTAACAATAGAAGAACATTTAAAACTGTACTATTTAAAATTCCAAAAGTAAGAAATTAGTTCATGTTATCTAACTAAATTAATATAAATTTATCCAACATTTTTAAACGCTTCTTTCTTCTTCAAAAATATTAAAAAGCAGGGTATAAAATGACCTTTTAAATATTTTAGTTTTCGTATATTTAAATATCATGTGATCCGTGTCGACTAAGAACTAAAGTATCATTTCTATATAGTTAAAGAAGAAAGAGTAATTCTCATGTTGATAAGAATATTTTAACTAAAGTTAGGACTTAGGTAGGAGAGCGAGGAACTTAGTGGTTGACTCTATAATAATTTGAGTTGACGGCTAATAAGAACAATAATGTACCTTCACTTGGTGGACGACTCTTGTATGTGTTAGCGTAGCAAGGCAGCAATCATTATTTATTTATTGAGGTAGAAATTCAAGTGTGGTGAGTTATTATTCCATTCTCAACTCAAACCCGCGGCTGCACAAGTAAAGAATCCAACTACTTTTTCCTTCTCCTTCTTCTTCTTCGCTTATTCTTCCTCTCCCTCTTCAGCTTTGAAGAGTCCACCTGCTCTATACCTCAGCTCGTTCAAGAATTTAACTACTGTTCACATTTTGGGTACGTTTTCTCAACCATTTACATGTATACATTATTTCCGGCCACTTAATTAGACACTTTAATATTACTGTATTGGTGTTATACCACTTTATTTCTGTGCAGATTGACAACTTCATAGGAGGAAACCTGCCGTTCAGACTAACTTTACTTTCAGCTTCAGGTATGCATCTTATAACTCGGCTTTTTCTATTTTTGTGGCAAGTTGTCTGCTGGTACAAATATTTTTAAATGAAAGAGATAAACAATACTGCAAAAGTTAATAACCATTGAATCCAATGGCTAGTGTGGGTTCCACCATATTGCAACCACGTTTTTTATTCTGCAACCACGTTTAAAAATTCATATAGTGGGTCTTTCTTTTTGTTGAAATGGGCCATTTATTAAACATCAAAAGAAAAATGCAAAACTGAAATGAACATGTAAAGGGGCATTAAGCCCAAAAGAACTAGCCTAAGGTCACTTGGACTCCTGGAGACTGATCTAGAAACGTGAAACCAGGTTGGATTTTCAAACTCTTCTTTTCCTTTGACCAAAAAATAGATAAATAAAAACACTCTTCTTTGCCTCCTATAAACCAGGACACACCATACGACACGAAATATGTAAAAATATGAATTTTAATTTTTTATAAGATACATATATATATATATATATATAAAATATAAAATATGTTTTAGATAAATTAAATAATATTTTATTATTTTATTTATATTAAAATATAAATTAAACAGTTTAATTATTTTTAATATTTTTTAATTATATAAAATATTTAAAATAATTTTTACATTAATAAATAATAATATATTATTTTTAATGTTATTTTAAAAATATAAATTAAAAATAAAGTTGGACACGATTGACAAATGATAGTATTTAAGTGTATCTAAGTGTGTCTAGAAAAATATTTTGTATTTTTTATTAAGACAATATAGACATAAAAAATACGTATGTCAAACAAATGTCAAATAAGTATTGGATTTAAAATATATCTGACCTACAGACATGACCATTCAATAAAGTATCCATATTTCATAGTTGCGAATCAATCTACTCTTTTATGACCTTTTCTATACTGGGGATTTTATAATACTGATAGTCTGATATACTAAATCCATTATCAACTTATGGGTATTGGGTACTGTACAGTAGCGTTTGGTGGAGAGACAGAAACAGAAAGACTGAGATTGAAAGACAGAGACTAAGAGACAGAGATTGAAATAAATCTCAGTATTCTATTTGGTGCAAAGTGGAAAACAGAAATTGAAACAAGAATAAAACTCTAATTTAATTTGCACAAAGGGTAAAATTAGAATTAATTAATTGAAATGATGGTATTTTAGGTATAAAATGTTATTAAAATTTCAGTCTCCATCTCTAAAAATTTCTGATACATGATAGTATTTAAGTGTATCTAAGTGTGTCTAGAAAAATATTTTGTATTTTTTATTAAGACAATATAGACATAAAAAATACGTATGTCAAACAAATGTCAAATAAGTATTGGATTTAAAATATATCTGACCTACAGACATGACCATTCAATAAAGTATCCATATTTCATAGTTGCGAATCAATCTACTCTTTTATGACCTTTTCTATACTGGGGATTTTATAATACTGATAGTCTGATATACTAAATCCATTATCAACTTATGGGTATTGGGTACTGTACAGTAGCGTTTGGTGGAGAGACAGAAACAGAAAGACTGAGATTGAAAGACAGAGACTAAGAGACAGAGATTGAAATAAATCTCAGTATTCTATTTGGTGCAAAGTGGAAAACAGAAATTGAAACAAGAATAAAACTCTAATTTAATTTGCACAAAGGGTAAAATTAGAATTAATTAATTGAAATGATGGTATTTTAGGTATAAAATGTTATTAAAATTTCAGTCTCCATCTCTAAAAATTTTAGTCCCCTGTGTCTCTATTTTTTGGAGGTACTAAAATATTGAAATTTTGGAGACAGAGACAGAAAATTTAGTACCAATCTTTAAATCAACAAATATGATACTGAGTTTTGGTCTCCCAATCTCTGTCTCAATACCTCAAAACAAACGCAACCTACTATACTCTGTGAATTAGAATCACTCATCATTTCTTATTCTGCTTATTGCAAGTACATCCTTTTAGTTTTGGGTAATTGTTTTTATTTCACAATGTTTTAGGTTGTTGCTTAATTTCTGATTTTTTGTTTTTTTTGTTATAAATTTAATGTATAATGTATATAATAAAGATAAAATTAAAATTATAATTAATTAATAATCAATTTAATTAATTCTTAATCATTTTTAATTTTAAATTAAAAAAAAAGAATTTAGCTATGGAGAAGTTACGTATTCTTCTATTTTACGCGTACAAAGAACGGACAAGACACTGATGGACAGAGACACAAAATTTTGTGTTCTTGTATTTTGTTTGGTAATAAACTAGAACAAATTATGAAAATTCAATTTATTCTCATTTTTTTCATTCAAAAATTTTGAGATGTAAAATATAACAATAAAAAATATAATTATAAAAAATTAACAAGAATAATGAAAGAAAAAATAAAAAATAAATTGTGTCCCTTGTTAGTGTCTCCGTGTCCTTCCGTCAGCATGGACACAAAATACACTAATTCAGTGTCTCTGGATACATTGTCTCTGTCCATATCTCCTCTGCCAAATACGATTTTGTGTCTCAGTATCCTGTCTCTGTAAACAAATACAGCCCAACGTGTATATATTAAAAGACGAATTTAGATGCTGGATGCTCAATTCACTAGATATGTAGATGGTTATTTTAATTCTTAATTGGATGATTATTTTGTTTGATTCAGTTTAAGTATATACAATTAATAAATGTTGGATGGTCATTTCATTAGGTAGTCGGATGATTATTTTAATAACTACGTGGATGGTTGTTTGGTAGCCAGTGAAGGAGCTTCTAACGCCGAAAAAGTGGGATGATTGATGAGGGTGAGGTAGCAGATAGTTTGGGAGGGGGGAGAAAGAGAGTGTTTAGGTAAATTTCTTTGGTAAATTAAGGTTAGGATGATTAATTTTTTGAAATAATTGTTTGGGTTTCTTTTTTTTATATTCGGCCAAATTCAAAATCCATCGTATACATTATCAAAATTTCTCATTATCTTCCTAGCAGAGTTCGTTTGGTATTATTTGACACTAAATTGATTGTTTCAAAATGATGTTGAATATTGCTTTTAAGCTAACTTCAGAAAAGTTTCAATTTGGTATAAGAAAATTGGAAGCTAATCTAAAATTTTTATTTTTAAATCTTTTGAGCGACCATATTATATATAAACATTCGTAAATATTTAATTTATATAGCTTTATATTTTTGTATCATTGTGAGTCTCACTTTAATAAACACATAAGGTTTTAATGGTATTTATATAGTTTATATTTCATAATAAATCGAATTAGATGAATTCGATTGATTAGACATGCATGCAAGTTTTTTAGATTTAGGATATTAGTATAATATTAGAAGCCATTTATTTTGCTCATGTAAATTATCCTAAATATTATTTAGAATTTATTTCGTTGCTTATTCGTTTTATGCTTCTCAAAATATTATCTATAATCGTTATGTTTGTCTAGGTTAATACTTAGCAGCTTTGCAACTTGAAGGGGAAAAAAAAGGAACTTTAGGTTCATGGCTGAAAATTTGATGACTATAGCTAGAGGACAATGTATCTTGGAGCCACCACTTTTTGATGGTAGAAATTACACTGAATGGAAGGAACATATGGAGACATTTACAAAGTCTTTGGACTTCAAACTTTGGCTTATCATTAAGAATGGACCAAATGTTCCAAAAAAGGTTGTAAATGGAATTGAAGAGGAAAAATCGGAAGATGAATTTGATGATGAAGACATGAAGAGTGTACAACAAGCCTCAAAAGCAAGACACATCTTATTATGTGCTCTAATAAACTCAGATGTTTACAAAGATATCTTGCACTTCGAAACAGCCAAACAAATATGGGATGAGCTTGAAAACAGGTTAACATTGCAATTCTTTCTCCTTTTTCTATATGCTATGAGAGGAAAGGAAATGAGAAAATGAGAATTGTAGCAAGAAAATGACATATATATTCTTAATTATTAAAATATATGCAATATATTGTTTTAATTTTTACAAGGTGGATATATAATGGTAACTTTAGCAACATTATTTTTCAAGCGGCTTCTTGTTTATTTTCCAGGCACATTAGAGAAGAAAATTTTCTGTGGTTTTTCATTTTTTTTTTCATCCCATTTTCTTGCATAACCAAACTGATGAAAAATCAAACTATTTTTTCATCCCATGTTCTCTTTCTCTTTATCCCATTTTCTATTTCTTGCATAATCAAACTGACTATCAATGATTCAATGTTATGTGTGCTCAGCTCCATAATGGCCCAATTCTATGTTATTGTAAATGGTAGTGTTAGTTGGAATATTATCAAAGCTTATTCAAAGGTATTAAACATCTCAACATTATGGTTATAAGATATAAAATAATCTCCACCCATTAAATTAACTATTTAAGTTGAATTAATAGGAAAAAAGACACACACAGAGAATATATAGTAAATAATTTGTAATTTTCTTTTGTCTTTACAGGGAGAGAATTAACAATGTGAACCTATCGACTCCGCAAACAAATCACGTGAAGGCCAAGTCTGATCCATATAGTTGTCCCAGCCTTGTTTTTCTAGATGAAACAGGTTTAGAATATTCCCTCTGCTTCTCAAACTTATAATGAGAATAAAAAACATTATATATAATATTTATACTTATTAAAGTCAGTTACTTATATATATGTATATAAAATATATTATTTCATATATTTTTAATATATTTTTTATATTTTAATATATTTTGTATTTTAATGTATTATGTAGTATATTGATTAAAAATAGGCTTTTCATTCTTTCCTAGCCATTCATCAAACTATCGTCACATTTATCCTTCATTCTTAATACATAATTCAAGTGGATACAACTTACAAAATTAACAGATCGATCTATTGGGATAGAAAAATTTTTTCTTAACCTATTAACTATATATTTATTATAATAAGCCAAATTCAAACTATTTTATAAACTAATAATTTCATTAGAATGAATTTACTTTACGTGGTCAGTTTTGTGACGGTAAAAAATTGAGAATATTTTTTTTAATTATTTTTATTCGAAATTTAATTTTAATACGCTGTCAATGTAAAATTATTTTACACATATATTTAATCATATAACATCACATTCATAAAAATAACTATTTAACGTTTTACACTATCAGAGCATTCAAATTAAACTCTTTTTATCTGTATCAAATGTTTTTTAAAATATTTTGTTGTTTGTTTTGTATATATAATTAAAGAGATATATATTTATATTTTTTTCATGTTGGCTTGGTTTAGGAAATCCAAAGAATAATAATGATTTCTTCAAGCTGTGCGTTCCCCTATACAAGCATGCACTAGAAGGTAACTGGGAAGAAGCGAAGAGAATCATAGAGAAGGATAGGAGGTTGAAGAATGCAGCCATAGCAAGTGGATTGCCTACAGTGTTACACATAGCAGCAGGTGCAGGTGAGGGTGCAAAGCATGTTCACTTTGTGGAACAACTACTGATGCCAGAATTTCTAAACGAAGAAGACCTACAGTTGCAAGATTACAATGGAAACACTGCGTTTTGCTTTGCTGCTGCAGCTGGGAACATGCAAGTTGTTGATTTGATGCTGAATAAGAATCCATCAGTGGTATGGGCTAGGGGTGCAAAAGGAGCCACTCCTATTCAATTTGCTGCATTGCAAGGCAGATGTGAAGTGGTTTGGCATCTATATGACACAACAAAACAAAAATTCACAGATGAAGATGAGAAGCAATTGTTTTTCACTTGTATCAACACTGGACTCTATGGTATGCATTTATTGTTGTTAATGCCTAATGAAAATATACTTTGCCTTAATACTTTAATTTTGTATTATCAAAATTTATAATTTAAGATTTATAACTTCAAATTTCGTATAAAATATCTTTATTGGCTAAATATTGATAAAAATTAATAAATTATGTTGGTCATGTAGCATTATAATTAAAATAAATTATGTTGGCTAATAATAACATAATAATATTAAAAAGA
>NC_029788.2:32417321-32429885 GCF_000816755.2 Arachis ipaensis
TCTTTGATCTGTGTGTTTTTGGCTTTTTAACAATTATTATGAATATGGAAGAGAATGTGTTACTAAATTTAAGATAAATATTTATTAATAGGAACAATTGATGACTAGTAGATTTACATCACTTTCAATTTTAATTCAAATTTCTCAATTCACAAATAATTAATCTCTCCTTTTTAAAATAAGTATTTTTTATCTTTTAGATTTATTAAGAAACTAATGTGAAAAATTGTCCAAATATATTACTTTTTCCAATGAACTTAAAAAACAAAAGATGCACTTATTTTGATAAGAGACATGCTAGAGGGTCAGCAACTTTTGTGATTTTTAGTCATCAAATAGCTATCAATGATGATTTTAATGGTGTGAGATTAGTGTGAGATTTCATCCGATGACTCACTTTTTTTTGCTGGTTACATGCTGGCCAAAATTTAACAAAATTACTGGCCTCCTACACTTTTCCTTTTGATAAAAAGTAGGCTTGTAGGTTTAATTTATTCAACTATAAAGTATGCTCGCTTATTTATTTTGCATTTCTTCAGCAATGATGTGCAAATTACTTTATTTAATCTAACTTGATTAGATATCTGTGAATTTCAATATTTGTATATAATATTTTGCAGGCTTAGCCTTAAAAATGGCGCAAGATAACTCAGAGCTAGCTTATGCAAGGGATGAAAACTATGAGACAGCTTTGCATCTCTTGGCTAAAAACCATTTGGATTCTTGTTGTCAAAGTCCACACCATCAAAACCACACGATCATGATCAACCCTGGTAAATCATTACATTTATTCACAATTCATTAAGAGAATGAAGCTACATTCATCAAGGAGTGAAATTCACAATTCACCATGCATAACAGAGAAAAGAAAAAGAGAAAAACAAAATGAAGGAGAATAAATTTAAGATTTGGGATCCACATTAGTTGTTGTATAAGCTTCTATGCCACACTACCTATTCTTTTGTTCTTTAGCAAGTTTCGTTGATTTCAAGCAACAATTTTGATTATATTATTACAGGCATGAAGCAGCAAGTAGTTTATCAGTTGGTCAAAAGCCTTTGGACCACAATTTGTAACAAGTTCACTATGGATCAGATAATTGATATCATAAGCGAGCCATGTCAACCAATATTTGCTGCTGCAGAAGTTGGTAATTTTGGGTTCTTGTCAGAGCTTATTAGTGGGTATCCAAGCTTGATATGGGCAAGGGATGAGAAAGAACAACAAACTATAATTCACAAAGCTGTCAAGTATCGCCAGGCAAGCATCTACAATGTGATACATGAGATTGGTTCTCAAAAGGATATTATAGTGACTATGCAAGACACTAGTGGTAATACTCTCTTGCATTTGGCTGCACAAATAGCACCACCAAGCAGACTTGAACTGGTTTCTGGAGCAGCTTTTCAAATGTGCCTTGAGTTGGTATGGTTCAAGGTATGAGTTAAAACCCTATCTGTTGATACAAGATTGGACTATCTATCTGTACCTCCCCGTATAATTCTACAACTAATATATAAGAAAAATATATGATTTCTTATTCTACATGTAATTTGAACAAGTAATTAACTTATGTTTATATTGAAAGGCTTCATTAAACAAAGATTGGGTTAATAGTTAAATTAGTCTCTAAAAGATAGATAAGACAATTTTTAAATTCGTTCTTGAAAGATTTTTTTCAATCAAATTGGTCCTTCAAAGCTTACTAATTAATCATATCTGTCCTTCAGTTACTCCGCTCATAAGTTTCATCAACGATTGATTATGTGAAATGGTAACTGATAGCATACATGACATATAACATGTTTAATTAGACATTGACTAAATATGTTTACAAAAATCTATCAATTTAATCACTAGGTCATATTAGGAATAGGATTTTTGTAGTTGGAAAAAATGACTAAATTAATAAATTTTCATAAACATATTTGATCAATATCCAATTAGACATATCAGATATTATATATGTTATCAATTAACGTTTTACAACACCAATCTTTAAAGAAAATTGTTAACTGAGTGATTCGAGGACAAATATGATTAATTCGCAATCTTTAAAAGACCAATTTGATTGAAAAAATATTTCAGGCATAAATTTAAAGAATATCTTATCTTTCAGAAACTAATTTGACTGTTAATCCAGTAAAAATTATATTAGTATACTTAAAAAGTTAAAATTTCATGCATCATACAGGAAGTGAAGAAGATAATGCCACCAACGCATATAAAATCCACAAATTCAGAAGGCTTAACTGCTGGAGAATTATTCACAAGGGAGCACACACAGTTGCGAAAAGATGCAGAGGCTTGGATGAAAAGCACAGCAGAGAATTGTATGCTGATTGCAACCGTCATTGCAACAGGGGTGTTTGCTGCTGCAATAAGCATACCAGGTGGTGTTGACGATGCAAAAGGGAAACCAAACTACTTGAAAAAGTCATCATTTTTGGTGTTTGCAATCTCAGATGCAGCTGCATTTATCTCATCGGCAGCTGCAATATTAATATTCTTGTCCATTCTTGTTTCGCGTTATGCTGAGTCTGATTTCTATAAGTCATTGCCCTTGAAACTCATATTTGGATTGGTAGCGTTGTTCTGCTCAATAACAAGCATGATGGTAGCAGTTGCAAGTGCCTTCTTCATTACTTATTACTATGACTCAAATTGGGTTCCTAGTTTTATTTCTGTGTTTGTGTGTCTACCAATACTTCTTTTCATCTTTTTGCAGTTTAAATTATGGTTTGAGATAATGTATTCAACTTTTTACTGTAAGAATATTTTTAAGCCGGACAAAAAAATGCTTTATGTATTAAAAAGTTAGGGATGCAAACATTGAACTGTATTATATTTAAGTCAAATTTGTTGTATTCTATAAATGAATATATTATTTGATAGATTAGAGAATTGATATTTTTTCACATACAACAAATGTATTCTTAAAAAATTTAAACATTCTATATCTAAAATAAAAAGTATAAAGAACTAGCTATTAGTTAGTCAATTTTAGAATTTATATTTATAATTTAGGATTAAAATTTTATTATTTATGATTTAAAATTTAAGATAAATAAAATAATTTTAAAAAAATTAACTAATATTGGCTGAAAAAATTGATTATTTAACATTACTCATTTAAATTACTAAAAATTAAAAGTCCAAAATTCAGAATTAAAAAAGTTATCAACCAATAATATTACCAACAAATTACATGTTTAAATAGAAGGAAAGGGTAAAATAATAAAAGAGGAAATATATGATGAACAATAGTAGACAATTTTAGAGTTTAAATTTATAATTATTTAGATTTATGGTTAATGAATTATGATTTAGAATTTAAAATTTAAAATAAATAAATTAATTTAAAAAAATTGACTAACGAACAAATATTAATTCTGCAACATTATATATAATTTTGTATAATAAAATAAAAATTTAATCACTGTTAAATTTGTGTAAATTTTATTACGGGAATTAATCTCTCGTGATTTTCACTTTATCAATTTTTTTACCCAAACGAAGTAATAAACAACATATTTTGAGCTTGCCGAACTTCCTCTACATACAGATCCGCCATGACATCGGTGGTTGTTCTGAAGACATTGAGATTCTAGCGATTGACGCGATGAAGACATGGTGGTTGTTTTGGACTAAGGAAGAAGGGAGAGGAAACCGTAGTGAAGAAGAAGGATCGCCGGGCATGCATGCATTAACTGAGGCAGCAGCTGCAGAAACAGATCAAAGGACCTATTGTCAGAGGTGAGAGAATACAGAGGCATTCAAAATACTGAGGAATTTTCCATGCAATTGCATATTTCATTTCATGTTTTTATATTTTATTTTCCGCAAATATATAGAATTTTTCAAGAACTAGATGTATAGTACAAAATTGATAGGGACTATTAGTTTATCCATGGTTATAAACATATTTGAAGGTTCATCCAGAATTTCTCAAAGCAATGAGAGCATTATAATAGTAACTTAGAATCAAATTTTTGTCGACTACAATCAGTATTCTTCTTTCTCTCATCTTCATCAATTACAACCTTTATTTCATTTTATTTTATCATGAATTAAATTTATTAATTAGGACATTGATGTAGCCCATTATATGAATTGATATATTATGAATTGATGTTATTCAAAAATTTATGTTCTGAATTATATGTGTTTATAATCAAACTTAATGCTTTTAGATGATTAATTACCATTTAATTGATATGTTGATTTACAATGCATTTGAAATAGATGTTGTAAATGAAGGCATGAAGCTACTAATTATAAACACCATAAATTAAGTGAAAAATATAGATAAACAAATGCGACTTAGGTGGTTATTATAAAGTTTCATAAAAACATAATTCTTTATTCATAGAAGTTGTAATTACTGTGATATTAGTACATCTATATAAGTTTAAGAGAGTTTCTTGATCTTAAAAAAGATTAAAAACTAAATTAAAAAATTTGATTAATTTGAATTCATAACAAATATATTGAATAGCACTAATTAAATTCAACATATTCAAATTCATAATGCCGTAAAATCAAATGTCCTAGCAATTTTTTATTTAGGCATACAAATCTTGTTACTATTTATATTTTTATTGTTATTCTATAGCACACAATCAAATAAGTAACAAAATTAAATTTTGTCAATTTAAATAATAGTTGAAAAAGCAATTTCAATATTTGATAATTCTTCGTAAAAATGATACTTCATTCATCATTTTTATTACTTAAAACAACTAGTATACTTGCTATTCAATGTTATACTAAAAGCACGACATTTTTATTACTAATAAATAAATAATTTCACTGATTTAATTTTCGATTCGATTCTAATAATTATAAATTTATTAAAATATCGATGGAGAAATATATTTCATGTGCACCAAGCCACCAATTAAGGGCATCCATCGATCTTAGGCTCTGGGAATTATACTTAATTCTTTCAATTAATAATAATAAAAAAATTGATAACTAAAAAACCTGAATCTATTAATAAATAATTGAAATAAAAGTAGCTGCTATATCATAACCCTAGGTGGATTTAGTTCATGCTCAATAAACTAATAAATAAAAAAAATTAGAAGTAGAGAAAAAAAAAACTCCATTTAAAATAATCAAAAGAAAGGAAATTGAATCTTTGATAATCTATTAATATATAATAAGAATGTAGTTGTGGTATTTGCTCAACAAATGGAACATTCTGTGTTTGACACGTAGAGCTGTGTATATTTGACAAATATATGTTTTTAATGTTGGACACTTCACCCTTTTCAATTCAAAGAAGTAATTGGGTGGGATTTAATTCAAATTCAAAATTAAAAAAGATTTTGTTTCGGGATTTTTAAGAAAAGAATATGAAAGAGAGAGAGTTGCCAGTTCTGATAGGGGGATCGGAGTAGTTGGCACCACGGAAGAAATAAAGCACGACGGAAGAAGGAGAAGAGGGTGGCGATGACAACGACGGTCACAGAGAAAGATGCTAGATCGACAGAGAAAAGAAGAGGAATGAGGTGACAACAGTGATCGAGGCTACTGCCGCTGTTGGATCCATAGAACTGCCTCTACCGCAGATTGCCGTCGCAGCCGTTCCTTCGCTGGTGAATGCTGCGAATGAAGGATGGTTAGTTTTCTCTTTATTTTGTTGTTTGATTTCGTTATAACTCGAGAAGAATTCTTTATAATCCATTCTTCGGTGAACGACAGCTTCAAGTTCCACTGCTCCATGGTAGAAAGTCAATTAAAGCTCTTCTTAATCCTTTTTAATTTTCTCCACTGAAAAGTAAGTTGAGGAGTGCATCTTTTTTAATTATTACTAGTAGCTGATGATGATGTTGCTTAGAACTCTATTATTTACAAAGTTATGTATTTGAAAACTCATATTAAATAAATTTTCTCTGCTAAATGTAACGAGTCGTGATAAAATAGATATTTGTAAATAAATTTTAGTTAATATATAAATTTTCAAAAAACAGATCTAATAGGAACTTATCATAATGCAAACTGTTTGGTTATAGCTGCCTCTGAATCGAATGCAAGAGAGTGAAAGCAAATAGAGCAGTGAGGGAGAAAGAAGGAGGAATGAGACAATGGCGGTAATGGAGGCCACTGTTGATGCTGGATCTACCACTGAAGTAGAAAGTCGTTCGAGAGAAGAGAGCTTCTAACGAGGCATATGCTACTCTGTTGTACGGTGAGAAATCCTATATAATCCAATTTTTGGTGAATGACAGCTTCAAGTTCCACTGCTCCATGGTAGGAAGTCAATTAAAGCTCTTCTTCATTTTTTTTAATTTTTTGGTATAAATTTTTATTATAATATATATTTTATCTTTTTAATTTTTAATGAGTCCAGTTATGTGTTTGGATCCGATATTGTAGATTCAAGAACCAGTTTGGAGTTTTTATGTCAAAGTCACCATTATGCCAGATTTAAGACATAGATTTACACGAAAACCACCATTATGGACTGGGATTTGGGATTTGTTCAAGTAAGTTGAAGAGTGCTTCTTTTTAAATTATTAGCAGCAGCTGATGACGATGTTGTTTAGAATTCTATTATCTACAAAGTTGTGTATTTGAAAACGTATATTAAATAAATTTTCTCTGCTAAATGTAACGAGTCATGATAAAATAGATATTTGTAAATAAATTTTAATTAATATATAAATTTTCAAAAATAGATCTAAGAGTAACTTATCATAATGCAAACTGTTTGGTTATAGCCGCCTCTGAATCGAATGCGAGCGAAAGCAAATAGAGCAGTAAAGGAGAAAGGAGGTTAGATTGAGAAAGAAAGGAGGAGGAATGAGTCAATGGCGGTAATGGAGACTACCGCTGATGCTGGATTCTCCACCAAATTAGAAAGTCATTCGAGAGAGGGGAGCTTCCAACGAGGCATATGCTACTCTGTTGTACAGTGAGGAATTTTTTCTTGGGAAATTGATTTACAACAATGGATCCAAGAAGGACATGTTTGTTGTGGTCTCGAATGGAGTCTCTGATTGCCTGCAACCTCCCCCAGGTAACACTATCCTTTATAATTTTCTTTTATTGCGTTTTGCATTTAAGTTGTTATTAGAGGAAGGAAAACATTGCTGTCCAAGATGGTTGAGAATGATGCTATAAATTGAAATTTTGACATTAAATTTCTGCATTTTATACCTCATTTGACATGATTGATAATATTTTTATCAAGTCCAAATATATATATCATCTTAGAGTTTAATTTAACATTATTTAGACCTTCTCAATTATACCGGTACTTTAATCAAAGGTTGAAAGCAATCTTTTTTCTCATTTGGAATTTTCTTGGTTCCTTTGAAAGAAGTGGTTAATTTAGTAATTTCAACTATTAGCAACAATCTAGAAGAATTGATTTTCAATAATTGGAATATGTAAAATAAATCTTTTATTTTGGTTTCTAATTGAAATGAGTGGTTGTGTTCAGTCCAATATAAGATAAAGTATCTACTGTATTTTATGCATTTAATATAGTATTTTTTTTTGTGATTTCTATAAAATTTTCTATTACTAGACATGCTTTGGGCCTAAGATAAGGAAGATTTTTTACAGCTGCAAGAGTAATAGATATTCTGAATTTTACTCCACTGAACAACTAACCCACGAAATCATGCGGCAACCAGAGAAACGTGGTAGGGCACGCTCCCTTGGAATATTTTCCTCTGAAAGGAGAAGGTGGTAGGGCACTCATCCTTCGGAATTATTCTTCCTTGTGCGCAATAGAGAGACTAATCCGGGAGTTGTCGACCGAATTTTCTGTCGGGTTTGGCATTATAACCGACATGTGATATCACAGCCAATATGGCAGGCATTCATCATGTGCATCTTCTATATGTTTACTTGGTTTGATTACTTGAGCTTGCCTAATTGTATCATATGCCTACTTGCTTATTGAATTACTTGTTATATATTTGAATATTACCTATGGTTTCCTTGCCTGTATTATCTGTGTTTGTCTGGATTTTGAGGAGGTTAGGTAGGCGGTGGCGATGGGATCACACGGAGGGTAGGTTGGCGAAGGCTGTGGGACAGCGGTGACTAGTTTAGTTAGTAATCCCTTAAGTTAGATTACCCTGTTCTTATGTTACGGTTGTAAGTTATGTTCCAATGTTTTAGTTATGCCTTAAGATTGAATCTGTGATGGATATGAAGTTCTAGGATTGCCTTTGGTGTCCCGGGATCTTATATCCTACATCACTGGACACTGTTACTATACTGAGAACCTCCGGTTCTCATACCATATTCTGTTGTTATTTTTCAGATGCAGGTTGCAACCCACCTCGGTGAGTTGTATTGATGGTGACAGAAGCGGAGGATCATGGATACTTTTGAAGTCTGTTTTATTTTGTTTATATATATATATATATATCTCTCATTTTTGTATTTTTGCTTTGTCTAGAGGCTTTGAATCTTGTATGTTTATATATAGCTAGCCGGCTTAAACTCCGCGAGCCGTGGCTAGCCTCTTATGATATTATACTCTATACTTTTGTTATATTATGTATATACCTCATGCTTCAAGTTAGTAGCTTCGTTAGTACGTTTTGCGCTTTTAAATCCTGTTTTTGAGCTATATCCTTCATCGGGCTTTTAGATTATATAAATTTTTTCTATATATTATATGTATGAGCTTAGAATTGTTGTAACCTTTGATTAACCTTTGTTTTACGACGCGAGGTAAAGTTTAGGCTAATTAGAGTGTTACACGGGATCGTGAAACAACAATGGCTACAGCTGCACAGGTATCGCAGGACAATTATACTTTCGGATGGACAAGTACCTCGTGTCAAAGCTGACTCCGACGGAAGTTGAAAATCCTGTTACAGTTAGATGGTAAGAATCGTACACAATGTCAATGTATTTAGGAGTACTAATCCTAAATTTTTAAATTTTTAAAGAATAATATTTAATTCAAATATATGCTGTCCAAAGTCTCCTTCCTATCTACAAATTATGCATGTGGCAACACCTAAGAGTCTAAGACTTCTAACGGTTTCTTAAGCCTCAATGGTATTTAACTAGTTTTTCTTCTAAATATATTTTTAGAATATTTATTAACTAATTAATTCAATTTTGAGGGGTTTATGAGTACGTAATTTAATTAAAGTCACTCACTTAGATTCCACTTTCACTAATATACCCAAAATTAAATGTCATTGCAAAGTGATTATTATCGAACAACATACTAATGTGCATTGCTAGACATTATTCTTTGAAAAATAATTAAAATTTATAAAATTTAGTTAACATGTGCTTTATAAATACATAATAAGATTACTATTACTAAAAGTTATGAAATTTTTTTATTTAATAAAAATAAATATATTAAAAATTTAAATTTTGTAAATTTTCAATCAAATCTTTTTTAACTTGTAATTTTAATATAGGTCTTGTTCAAACTTGAATCTACAAAATATGAGTCAGTCCATTTTTTTACAAATTATATTCGAAATCGGACACGAATTCTGTCTAATAAAAATATATTTTTTTTAGCTGTGTCTAATAAAAATATCTTTGTGGATATATTTTTTTGATATATTTCTTTAAATATGTGTCTTCTAATAAAAATGTCTTTGATATTAATTATTGTTGACAATAAATTAGCAGATAATATATTGGTATTTTATACTTTTCCATTCTTAAAACCCGTAACTAACCGGACTTGGAGGACAAATCAGGCGCTCCCTCCCACCTATTTCGGTTATCACCCATAAGTGATAATTACCCTAAACATGAGAGATAATCTTCCACTCTTTAAGTGTGTGTTTGGATTACAGTTTGTAAACGGGAGTTTGTATAAAATTGATTTTGCAAACTTGATTTTGATAAAAAGTAAGTAATAGAATCAATAAATCATATTATAAAAAGATAATAACAAACATAATACACAAAAATCACAATTATAAAAGTGTATAATGTCAAATAAATAGTTGAAAAAAATAAAAATAATAAATAATAAAAAAATAGAGCTCATATAAATAGAAATAATAAGAATTTTATAAATAATATAATAACATATATGAAGGATAAAGTTGGTAAAAGATAAATAAATGGTTAATATCCATGGCTAAAAGCCTAAAAGCTCGTTAGGAAAACGCAGAAGCTAAAAATAGTTGCTTCTTGTAAACGTTGGTTTTGGTAGCAAAATCACTTCTGCGTTTATGAAAAAAAAAATTACCAAACCAAAAGTTGAAGCTTTCAAGAAGTCTAAACGTGCTTCTTCTCTTCCAGCAAATTTCCCAAACACACCCTAAATTGTTCTTACATTACTATATTTTATAAATATTACATCACACAGGTATTTTTTTTTTTTCAATTCAATTTCATACAAACGTGTTAAAAGTTAAAACTCTTATTAATTTAGACATGAGAGTCTTTTATAAGTATCTTCACCACTGTTCAAATGTGGACATAAGAATTTTCTTTCATTCTGGCGAATAAATCGGAAGTACAACTTAAAAATATTTAAACCTTACATTTAAGTTCAAAACCATCCCGATTTCAGATAATACTTTGAATTGGGCCTTTAAAACACAAATTGACTAAACCTAAACTTTTAAGTTGATTATTTATCTAATTATCTTTTTAACTTCTAAAAAAAAAAAAGTGTTAAATCTTTGCCATTTAAAAAAAAATGTGATTTTATAATTTAATTATTATTTAAAAAGAAAAGAAAAAGAGATGACTAAAACAATTGACCCAACAGTCCGCGTAAGTCGCAACTGCTTATTGCCTACGCAAATGGGGCCTTCCAAGGGCAATTTCTCGGCAATTGTAGAAGATCAAATATAAAGTATGCAATTGTTGTTCGATTCATGATGATTAATACGTTAGAGCAAAGCACCACCACATCAATACCATATAGAAGATAATGCATTCCAATATAATAATTTCAATCCCAAATGGCAAATATCACTTTAATTCCTTGATTTCATGGTTCAATTCCGAGAAACTTCCCCAGTTGGAAAAGTATTCAATACAGTTGACTGTTTATATATGTGGTGATTATTCCATCCATCAAAGTTTGTTTACTACTGTTTACGTGCGTGCTTATTTGTTATTAGTGTTCAATAATTTTTAACTGTTAATTTTAATTATAAAAAATATATATAATATAAATAATTAAAATTAATAATTATAATTTACTAAAATACTAATGTATCGGTATACTTACAAATTTTCTAATAATTTAACAACTCAAGTAGCTAATGATACAATGATGTAGGGTAACTTTTACTCTTAATTTTTCCGATCTAATTGATGATGGTATCACCCAAAAAGTTTTTCTACACGTTGATCTCAAATTGTAAGGTCGTGTCAGCATTTTGTGTGGAAAGAAAAGCAATTTTCTTGGTCGTTGGATCCTTGTACCGTAACGTCCCTACCCTGTCCCCCACTCCATTCCTTGGCGGCTATACTCCTCATAACTATTAATACTACATAAAATAATAAAACTTATCATTTTTAGTTAATATTTAGTTGATATTTTATTTTAATTTTTAAATATTAAATTTTAAATATTATATTATAATTTAATATTAATAGTATAAAAATAACATGTTAACTAGCCAATTCTTATTTATAATTGTGTTTTATGGAAGTATGTTCGTGGATGTGTCTAATAATTAATATATTTTAAATACATATATGAAGAGACACATCTAGAAAATATATCTATAAAGATACTTCTATTAAACACAGATATTTTTATTAGACACATCCACGAACACACTTCCATGAAACACAATTATAAATAAGAGTTGGTAGAAGTTGGCAGATATGCTATTGGTAACGTAGCGGAACCGTATATTAAAATTTTTTTTTTGAGAGCATATAAAAATCGATCTTTAGATTTTTTGTTGTCATAAAAATTATGATACTATGAAATGACTTATTCTAAAAAAATTTAAACAGAATAATACGTATGAATAATTATATTTTCAACAACAAAAAATATGTTTAAAATTAAGAATGCATTTGGTTTGTATTTTTATTTTTTGTTTTTATTTTTATTATTTTTTATTTTTTGAATTTCGTAAAGAAAGAAGTAAAAATAAGAAATAAAAATGGAAAATAAAATTTTATTATTTTTATTTTTTCTTCACAAAATCTAAAAATAGAAAACACTAAAAATGATCACAAAAAATAAAAACGTAAACCAAGCACACCCTAAAATATTAAGATAAAGTTTGACATTTGGATTTTCACCAAAAAATTGTTCATTTCTTCGTTAATTTAAGAATAATACGTAAATCAATTTCTAAAATACTTTTAGTTAGACACTTTAATTCTAACAAATTTAATTATTAAATCAATCTACTATCTTTTATTTAGTTAACAAATTAATTATCATCATTATTTACTAAAGACATCAGTGTCCTTAAAAATTATTAACATTATGAAATTAGTCTTTCTAATAATAAACAAATAATTTAATGAAAGAATTAATTTGTCTAATAAAATAAAATACTAGAACTAAACTTATATATAATTAAATTTATTGAAAATTAAAATATTCAACAACAAAAATTCTTAAAA
>NC_029788.2:32429991-32434260 GCF_000816755.2 Arachis ipaensis
TAAAAGGTTTAATTATTCTGCAGGTCCTATAGTTTCATCGAATTTTTAATTAGGTCTCTATTTTTTTTCTTTTCAATTGGGTCCCTAAACATTAATTTTTTTTCAATTTAGTCTTTGTTAACGTTAAACGTAAAAAAATGTTAGTAAATTGTGAAATTATTTGTATACCCTTAGGGACCTAATTGAAAAGAAAAAAAGTATAGGGACCTAATTGAAAATTCGATGAAACTATAAATATTCAATGAAAGATATTCCTATAATCCCTATTCAATGATTCTACGACATGAAAGATATTTCTATAATCTTTTTTATTTTGTTACTATCATTTTTTTGCTTATTTATATACAAATTGTACCAAAAATACCTTATTTTTTTTAAATTACCTTGTCTTAAGAACATACAGAAAAAAAAAGAATGGATAAAATGAAATAAAAAGTATAAAATTCAGTTTCCATCATTCAAGTATTTATTATGATCATGTAACATTTTACATTTGTGTGGATTCATGGAATATAGTTTGTGTCTTTATCATATCATGGTACACCATAAAAAATTACAAGGCTATATAATTTGTGTTATTGAAATTTGAAATCTAAAAACAAAAACCATAGAAAACGTAATTTCAGTGCTATACAGATAATGTAGAAACCAGTTCTTGTGTTGCAGCTTCTCACAACCAACATAGGGATCAACAATAAAGAGCAGACTTGAGTTCATCATATGCCCCAATAAGATAGTCTTTTCCACCAAAAGCTTCAATCAAAGCATGGTAGCTTGCTTTCGAAACAAAGGAAGTCGGAGCAAGATCATCTTTGTGAGGTCTATTCATCTCTTCGTGGATTCTCCGGTCACCACCATATATCCCTCCATTATTGAAAACAATCACTATCATAAGTAACTGTTACTGAACTAATGTCTGGATTGAAAAAAGATAAGACATAAGGCAATACATATTTTTTTAAGTATCGACAAAAGATAAGACAAATAAGGCAACAGTCCAAGATTTGGAAATTTAGGTTGGCGCATAGTAATTACACCAGCTTATGTAGTCCTCTCTATCTTAGAACTACTAGCTATGGACAGAGAAACATAAAAGAGTTCATGGAAGATCCTAGTTCAAAATAATGGCAGTAAAAATTTCATGCATAAACTAAAATAAGAACCATTCCATTATATGATGATAACAAGTCAATGGGGACAAGTCACTGCAGCCGCAATGCAATATCCAAGGCCAACACTTATGGTCCCCCAAGTAGGGGTGTAAGTTACCAAACCGGACCGAAAATTACCACCAAACCGAATCGAAAATTACAACAACCAATTTGAAAACCGAAAAAATTAGTTTTTTTTTTTGTTTTTTCCTGACAAAACTGATCGGTTTGGTTCGGTTTTCGGTTGGCTCGATAGAAACTGAACCGAACCGAAGATATGTATACATTTCAATGTTTTAACCATTTTAACCTTTAACCTAACAACAAAAATCCTCAACCCCTAACCATTTCAATGTTTTACTCTTATTATTTCAATTTATTGACTATTTTAAACCTCTAATTATTGTGATTCATATTCTTCTCATTAGAAATTAAAAATCGAAAAAATCGACCGAACTAAACCGCTGTTGGTTCGGTTCGGTTCGGTTCGGTTGTTATAAAAGCAGCAAACCGAATGATTGTGTGTCTGTAGAAACCGAACATATCGGTTCGGTTGGTTTTTGGTCCAAAACTGAACCAAACCGAACCGATAACACCCCTACCCCCAAGTCCCTGCATCCAACCTAGTCCTGTGTTCTGTTTGAGCCAACACAGCCCTACCTACATCCATGGTATTTGCACCCTCAGACACCATTACCGGAGCTAGCTTCCGACTCCAAGAATTACATTCTTATGATCCTCATTGGCGTCAAGAAATTGAATGGCAAAATATCCTTAGCAATGTAAGCCTCCATCTTCGCTGCATTATCCTTAGACTTCTTCCATTTACCTTCCACCCAAGGGTGTTTCTTGACCAAACAAAAAGGATTATCCTTAATCTCCTTATTCAGAGTCTCTACAAAAGTTTTTGCATTACCAACCAAACCCAAATGGGTTTCCTCAGCTCAATCTTTTCCTCACTAATATATATATATTGTAAACCTTAAACCATTACATAAAAAAATTCAGAAATCAATTTAAATAATATAACCTTCACTTGCTATAAGTTCATAATCTGACCTCAATAAAGTTAACAATGCCATTCAGGTCGGATTTAGCATCTTTCAGAACTAATAGCGCTTCTAAAATCATTGCATTGTACCGTACCTGGGGAGAAGATAAACAAAAGCAACCAAGTCTCAGAACAATTCAAAAGTCATAAAATACCTTTCTTATTTTGTTGAGGCATACAACAGTTTTAACCAGAATTACAATCTTAATCCACATCATTTAATTACAATAATCCATATAAATTTAGTGGCATCAATTTGCATACCATAGAGGATTCTTAGCATCTTCGTCATTTTGAGAGGAATCAACTACAGTAACAGAAGAATCAGATTGATGAATCATAGTCGTGACAGGAGTAGCATATTCTCCCAGAAACAACAATGGTATTACTAGTAGCAACTGGGGTAGTAGCAGCAGGGGCCGCAGCCTTATTCTAGGAATCCTAGATCTTTCCTTGGATCCTTGAGTGCAATTGCTAACACTCAAATTTTGCCACTTATCTTGAATTACCACAAAAGAAAAAAATTAAAAATCCTAAAACCTTACTCAGTTTTTTCACACTCAAATTTCACCATTTATCCAGAAAACGGAATACATGAATGGAAATTAGACACATTGCGGTGAAATTTAAAACCCTAAATTGAGATAAGACGCAAAATTGAAAAGGTTAATTAGGAGAATTTTGCACCTTGAGGTCGATGTTGGAACGTGAAGTGAGAAAGAGTGCAAATTGGGGATCTTTGAGAATCTGCTTCTGATTACCCATTTTCGATTTCGTTCTTCTTTCTTTCTTGAATTCTTCAGCTCAATGAATCCATTTTAAGAGAAATTGAAGAGCTTCCTCCAAAGCTGTGGAGGTAACCAAGACTTCAATAGTGACGTCTGTGTTATAGAGTTGCCACTAATAACGCATAGCAGTGCAGCACAGACAAAGGACGAAGGACGACGACGGATGCTCACGCTACCAAGGACGACGACAACGCAGATGGATGACGACACCAGCGAACAGGGGAGAAACGCCACCGACTTCAGAGGACAAGCACTGGCTAGGGTTCTACAAAATGTCAAGGGTAGTTTTGGAATTTTGAAAAATTGGAGGTGGGTTCAGTTTGCTTTTTTAACCCAATTATAAGAATATTCGATTTTTTAACAGAATATTCTATTATCTCAAATAATTTTGTCACGGCAAGGACTAAATTGAAAAAAAAAATAACGTCTAGGGACCCAATTGAAAAGAAAAAAAGTATAGGGACCTAATTGAAAATTCGGTAAAATTATAGGAACCTGTAGAGTAATTAAACCTATTTAAAACAACACCCTTAACTTCTAAAAAACACAAATACAAACTTATTATAATAATTTCTTTGGCCCATAATTTTTATCATAGCTTGCAACATAACTTGAAAGTGCAGGAATGTTCTCCTTTTCAGAAACAAGATTTTGCCAAATAATCAACTTGTCTAAATGATAAAAAGATTGACAGAGAATTAAAATGACATAATAAAAATTACGAAAAAAAGCAATAACTTACTAAGCTTTATCAGAGAGGAGTTTATTGGTTGGGAGGCGCCAATTTGGGGTGGATCAAACTGAATGTGGATGGATCGGTTATCCAACTTGGCAGTAAAAAGGACTTGTGGCGATCTCATTAGGGATTGGATGGGTTGTACTATTGCCAGCTTCTCGATGAACATCGGAGTTTATACCATAACCATAGCTGAGATATGGAGCATTTATGTTGGGGTTAAACTAGTATCTGAACTGGGGATTAAGAAGCTGGTGGTGGAATCGGACTCAAGATGCGCTGTGACGCTGACTCATAAGATGTAATCAGAGATTCATGGTAGCTCCTCCCTCATTCGTTCTATCAAGGAGTTTTTGGTGAAGATAAAAAGTGTTGAAGTTAGACACATCTACAAAGAGGCGAATTTCTGTGCTGATACTCTTGCTAAGCTCGAATAGAAACATGAACCGGAAATTAAATTGTGGAAACATACAGCTACCTCCATGTTTGTTTTATCACCTTTTTGCTGAAATAAGTGGCATGAAGTTCAGCAAAATTGTAGTG
>NC_029788.2:32434596-32440755 GCF_000816755.2 Arachis ipaensis
TCACTTATAAAAAAAATTATTATAATAATCATATTACTTAATGTGTATACTAAAATTAATCACTATATTATTATAATATTTTTAGTCTGTGCCAACTCTTATTCGAGACAATATTTAAAATTTTTTCTCTAAAATAAGAAAATACATAATTTTTTTAGCGAATTACGTTTGAATACGACAAAGACTGATATTTTTACAACTTGTGAAAATGGCCGTTTTTAATATTCAAGAATATGTTTATAAAGTATTGCCTTATCAAACAATTCAGATACCTTTTTATATTTTTTTGGTGACTAGATAACTTTTTATATTGAAACTACAACATTTATACGAATTGCTTAAAAAATTTAACAAAGAATATTTATAAAAAAATTGGCTAAGATTATTCAGAATTTGAAAATTTTAGAGGAAAATCTTTTATTATATCCCACCGTATAATAACTTAGAAAAAGAAAAAATAAAAACTCAACTGATCTATGAAAAACCCAATTTTCCCATTCGATCCCAAACCTTAACCTCTTCAAATCACCTTTCCATGAAACTCCTATCAGCCATAATAAACTTCAAATCCCCTTCATCCTACTCGGGCTCAATTATTTACGTTTATTTACCAAATACAAAATAAAAATATTAAATTTTTCTTTCAAAAATTCAAACACACCACCAAATATTTTTTCAGTCGGACCTAAATCATTAACTTCGGAACTTTTATTCTTAAGAAAATACGTGTTACCTAGATTATTTCTTTATCAATAATAGGTTTACCATTGTAATTATTTTTTAGTGAAAGTACATAAAAAGTACATAGTATATAAGGTGTAATAACTCAACAAATATTTTCTAAGGGGATTTTTCATTCTCTCCAACAATGAGAAGAACTTATTTCTCTTCCTCTCTTAATCCCTTCTGGTTTATCAAACCATCAACATCACAGCTTGAACAGCTTAGGGCATGAGATTTTCTTCATAGTGCGGTGAGCGTGGAGAGCAAGCAAGCTGTGAATCAAATTATTAAAAAAAAAAGTTGTGAATTGAGATCAATCCAATTTTGCCATTTTCTTTCTATCCCTAATTTTTCTTTCGACATTTTCTTTTCTCCATTCTTACCTCTTCCTTCAAACTCATCCAATAGAGTTTGATGAGAGGCTATTTCACAAGATTCTTTCTTGGTGAACATAGCTGTTCCGATCAACGATTTGGAAGGAAGAAGATCTGAATCCCTATTACTCTATGATTCATTGATTTCTCAAAATGGCAAACATGGCAAACAGATCCTCCCATTGTAGAGGTCATGGAGCTACATTGGCTTGCTCTCATTGCAACAAATAAGGCCACACAGGAGATGAATGCTATAAGAAGCATGGGTACTCCTCCCATTTCTATCAATGGCAGCAACATAACACTACCATCAATCACGTGATCATTGAGAAGCATGATGATATACTCAGTGACAAACAATTCCAGCTCAATTGTTTCCTAGAGAACACTGGAATATCAAGATCTAGATTCACTCCAGAGCAAAGATTTGCCTTGTTAGAGTTGATCAAAGACAAAAGTGTGCAGCAACAACCTCATAATGCAAATCAAATTTTGACTAATTCCATTCAAACTTTCACTCCAGGTAAAACCATTGCATTACATTTTAATGCGAGAATTATGAGCATTATCACTCCAAAATCTGCACTATGTGTCATTGATTCCGGTGCAACAGATCATGTGACTTTTGACTTAAAAGATTTTGCAAGTTTTCAAAATATTGATCCAATCAATGTGATATTGCCAAATGGGACCAAAACTGTTAGCACCATCTTTGGCACAATCACATTCTCTAAAAAATTTTTTCTCAAAAATATTTTATACATTCCTTCTTTTGATTTTAAACTGATATCTGTGTCAAAGTTAACCTCAAACTTACATTGTCAACTGTTAATCAATGATAAGTGTTGTGAGATACAAGATAGATCCACATCAAAAATGATTGGCATTGCTGAGTGTATAGAAGGGTTATATACAATGAGTAGAGAATCAGAATTCTCTCACTTTCTCCCTCTTCCAACAAAGCAAGCTTCATTGGCGGCAACTACGACTACTACTCATCCCACCACACCTTCACACAGTGAGCACAACAACATTTGGCATCTTAGATTAGGACACATACCCATGCATAAATTGATTTTTCTGAAGAAGTATTATCCTTTTATAGATTGTATTGCTTCAAAATTTCCTTGTGATTCATGTCATTTTGCAAAACAAAAGAAATTATCTTTTAATCTTAGTACAACTAAAATAAAAGATTGTTTTGACTTAGTTCATATGGATATCTGGGGTCCTATTTGTGTCCCTTCCAATGAAGGATATAGGTATTTTTTGACTGTGGTGAATGGCAAGAGCAAATTCACTTGGATTTTTTTTTATGAAAACCAAATCTGAAGCATCACAATTAGTTATTAATTTTGTGAATTTTGTCAGAGTACAATTTGAAAAACAAGTTAAGTGTATAAGGACCGACAATGGGCCAGAGTTCACTCTAAAATCCTTTTTTGCATCAACTGGAATTTTACACCAAACTTCTTGTGTAGAAACACCAGAGCAAAACGGGATTGTAGAGAGAAAACACCAGCATATTTTAGGTGTTGCTAGAGCACTGCTATTTCAATAAGGAATTCCACATTGTTTTTGGCAATACGCAGTTGCTCACGCCATTCACCTAATTAATAGGCTGCCCAACACTAACCTGGATAATGATAGTGCTTATAAACTTTTGTATGGTAACTTACCTGACCTTTCATATTTAAGAGTATTTGGTTCTCTTGCATATGCCTCCACATTAACAAATTTAAGAACAAAATTAGACCCAAGAGCCAGAAAAATAGCTTTTCTTGGTTTTAAATTAGGAACAAAGAGTTTTCGACTTATTGATTTAAAATCAAAGGAAATTTTCATATCCAGAAATGTAATTTTTTATAAAACTCATTTTCCATTTTTATATTCCACTAGCACTGACATTTCTGTGGTACCCATTCGTACTCCACAATGCATTGATCTTTTTCAATATGATACACCATCCACACATCATTTACAATCACCCACACATACCACACTCATAGATTCAAATGAATATTTCTCAAGCTCAATGCACTCACCAATTTCCTCACACACCATTGCACCCATTACCACACCACACACTAACAATGCACCTGCATCACAACACTCTGACATCACACATGACTGCATTACTAGAAAGTCTAAAAGAATCAAGAAACTGCCTGCTTATTTGAAGGACTATCATTGTATGACAACCCACACAGCTCACTCTAGCAACGTTGCCAACTCTAACTCTTTATATCCTATCTCACAACACTTGTCATATGATAAACTAATCCCAAAATATAAGTCACTTTCTCTAGCCATCACCTCAAATCAAGAACCTAGCACTTATGAGGAAGCGGCTGCACATGAATGTTGGAGAAAGGCAATACAAGATGAATTGACAGCTCTAGATCATAACAGAACTTGGTGTCTCACTGAACTCCCAAAAGACAAGAAGGCTGTGGGTTACAAATAGATTTTTCGGGTAAAATTCAATCCTGATGGCACCATAGAGAGGCACAAAGCGAGGCTAGTTGCAAAAGGATTTACTCAAGTGCAAGGAATAGATTATGGTGATACTTTTAGTCCAGTTGTCAAAATGACTACCCTACGCATAATGTTAGCATTAGCAGCGGCAAAGAAATGGCATTTGAAACAGCTGGACGTCAACACTGCCTTCCTTCATGGAGATTTGGACAAGGAAGTTTATATGAAGATACCACTCGGTTTGCCTGTGTCACAACCAGGTTTGGTTTGTAAATTGCAAAAATCTCTATATAGGCTTAAGCAAACAAGCAGGCAATGGAACATTAAGCTCACTCAGACTCTTGTGGACGCTGGTTATAAGCAGTTTTTTTATGATCATTCACTCTTCATCAAGAAACAATCTGAAAGCTTCACTGCCATTCTAGTATATGTTGATGACTTGGTTTTAACCGGGAATGACATTGGTGAAATCAATTCCATCAAGCAAGATTTGGATGACAAATTCAAAATAAAGGATCTTGGTGATCTCAAATACTTCTTGGGAATGGAAGTAGCACGCTCTAACTCTGGAATTCACATTTATCAGCGAAAGTACACCATGGACCTTCTCAGAGATTTTGGTTATCTAGATTGCAAGCCTCTCTTACTCCATTTGATTATAGTCAGAAACTCTCAAAGGAATCAGGTACCATTTTAACAGACAACACTGTTTACAGACAGCTCATCGGCCGACTCCTTTACCTCACAAACACTAGACCCGATATCTCTTATGCTGTGGGACGTTTGAGCCAATTTTTGGACTGTGCAACCACTTCTTACCTACATGCTGATTTTCGTGTACTCCGATATTTAAAAGGCCGACCTGCAACTGGTCTCTTCTTCTCCTCTACTTCTAATCTGCATCTCACTGGATTTGCCGATGCTGACTGGGCTACTTGTGCCAATAGTCGTCGCTCCGTTTCCGGATATTGCTTCATGCTTGGGAACTCGCTCATTAGCTGGAAGAGTAAGAAGCAAACCACAGTTGCCAAGTCCTCTGCAGAAGCTGAATATAGGTCTCTTGCTGTTGCCACTTGTGAAGCTAGTTGGTTATCTTTCTTAATGGATTTCATTGGCTTGCCGCTTCAAAAGTCTATCACTCTATTATGTGACAACCAGTCAGCTATTCACATTGCCAATAATCTCATCTTTCATGAAAGAAATAAACACATTGAAGTGGACTGCCACATTGTTCGTGAAAAGCATTTGTCTGGTCTCATTCATCTTATGCCAGTTCGTTCCAAGGATCAACTTGCTGATTTTCTTACCAAAGCTTTGTCACCGGGTCCTTTTCTTGCTAATGTTTCCAAGCTAGGATTGTTAGATTTACACAATTCTAGCTTGCGGGAGGGTGTTACCTAGATTATTTCTTTATCAATAATAGGTTTACCATTGTAATTATTTTTTAGTGAGAGTACATAAAAAATACATAGTATATAAGGTGTAATAACTCAACAAATATTTTCTAAGGGGTTTTTCATTCTCTCCAACAATGAGAAGTACTTATTTCTCTCCCTCTCTTAATCCCTTCTGATTTATCAAATCATCAACATCACAGTTTGAATAGGGCATGAGATTTTCTTCAATACGTTAATCTTATAGCCTACAAAGAAGCATAAAGTTCATGCCGGTCATTACACATACCATAGAAGATTTTACCGTGCTGAAAGAAAAATTTTTTCTCATGTGCTGAAGAGGCGTGGCATTAGAGAAAAGGTGAAGCATGTTAACGTTATTGCCATATTCGTAGACAAAATCTTTGTTAAAGTAAAATGGGTACAATATTAATTATATTAGTTTAATTTATTTTTAATGATGATAATTTATTTATTAGATTTTATTAAACCACTCTTCCACCTTAGCCCATGACAACAATAAAGACGTCTCACGACCCACAAATTAAATGATAATTTAGTCTTTATCTTATCTTATAATTATCTTTATCTTTATCTATATCTTATCTTTATCTACTTTTATCTTTCATAGGCCAATACTCTATTATACTTAATTTTACCTTCATAGTTTACAATTCATTCAATCAACAATCAATAAAATTTCTTCATCTTTTTCTTTCACAATTCCTTTATTTTCCTATATTTAACCGAAAAGTAATTGGCAATAATATTTTTCTCAATTTAAGAATTGTTACTTGTTTTTGAGTTTAATAATTTAATTATTTATCTAATATAATATAATTAATTACTCTATTTTTAAAATAAAATTATATAATATATAATAACTTTAAATACTTAAAATTGTTAATTTTGTTTAAAAAAGTTATGCTTGCTCTGTTTTAGATTTGTCCCTGCTTCAAAAAAAAAAAATTATTCAAAACTAATGACTAATGTTATTTACTTATTTTTACTTTGTTTCTTTTTATTTTTGAGTTTATATTTTTTTATGAAATTAGATGAAAAATCTATTGAACAATTAAAATTTTTTCTGAAAAAGTTTGGTTTTCTTAAATATAATTTTTTTAAAATACGTTTCATCTAATTTAACAAAATCAAAAATTTTCAGCACAAATTTTAATTATTCAATAAAC
>NC_029788.2:32440964-32441867 GCF_000816755.2 Arachis ipaensis
AGTTGTTATTATTATTATTTTAATTTATTATTTTATGGACCAATTTCTACCTGCTAGATAATATCCACAAAAAATTTAAAGCCGAACGCTTTACAAAATCAATAAAACCCAACAAATAAATTATCATCGTTAAAAGCAAATTAATCTAATGTAATTAATATTTACGGTGTTGATATATTCTATTCATTCTATTTTGACACAGAAATTATCTACTAATATAAAAACAATGCTAACACGCGTCATCTATTTCTAGTACCACGCCGCTTCACGAGAAAATTTTTTTCTTTCAGTACAGTAGCATTATCCAATAATTATTGGGCAACTAATAAGTGATTTGTATTCTCTCTTTTCAATCAAACAGAGAAGAATGTTGTTGTAATTGATTAAATTCAATCACAAATAAAGAATAAAGTTTATAACTAATAGAGTCAAAATTGGAAATTAACTGTTATAGAAAAGAGCGATACAAGGTGAAATTTCCAATTAAAAAATTTAATTGACATTTCACTATTCATTTTGCTCAATTACAAATTTCCAATTATTAAAAGCCTATTTATAGTGATTTTTAGTATAAACTAAACATAGTCGTAAGTGTTGTGCGTGTATTCTATATCATAAGAGAGCTTCTTTCTGCTTTCCAAAAAAGAAAAGACAGCTTCTTTTGCACGGTCTATGGAACTGGGAATCCATAATTAGATTTGTCAAAAAATTAAATTATTTACAAAGGGCCATTGTGTCATTGTGTGTACCGACTTTGTGGGATCAATTTTATCAATGAATCTGTCTCATATTTTTCATTTTTAATTTGAATAAAATATAATAGAGTGGTTATTTTCACTTATACAGTCTTATATTCTCTTTTTTTGATTTCCAGCTGAACCCATAAAATATTCATTCTACATA
>NC_029788.2:32441987-32442403 GCF_000816755.2 Arachis ipaensis
AGGATATATATATATATATATATATTTTTTTTCCACAATATTTCTCAATTCGATATGACTAAGAATTAATCTATAGCAAATTAGAACTTCATTTAAGAATTTATTGTTAGTCAATAGATTGCTGTATGCGAAAGATAAAATTCGAACATCCACACTTACTTAATTGAACTAATGAACTAACCACTAAACCGTTCCAACTTGGTTCATTCTACAAAGTACATACCCTGTCTTTTGTGGTTAGCCTGCCAATCAGCACAAGTTATGCAAACAATTTAACTTTGGTTAGAACAAAATCTTTCCATGTTTCGGAAGTATGGCCGTAACTTTTTTTTGGGATACTTAAAGCCTCACAAAATTACAAAGAGGAGGTGAGTATCACACCACCATATACAACATCAAAACAACACAATCAGTGT
>NC_029788.2:32442610-32455454 GCF_000816755.2 Arachis ipaensis
TTACGGCTCGCCTTTAGGTGTCCTCCTCGGGATAGCGTCATTTAAAGAACGAGGGTCAGCAGAACGTAAAAAAAAAAAAAAAAAAAAACAAATAAATCAGCAAGACCAAAATTGTCCTTAGAGTTAAAAATAAAACAGCAAATCACAACAAATACAGCAGATACATATCCAAGGACACATACAAAATTAATCAACAATGAGTAAAATACTCAGATTGGTTCGTAGTTATATTCATGTCTTAATTTGATTTTTAAAGCCTCGATTTATTTAATGTAGTCTCTAATTTAATATTCATGATTCATATTGGTCCATAATATAACTTCATTTTCGTCACAAAATTGTCAACGAAATAATGAAATGGATTGACAGTTGCTACTTGCTACACTACACTTTTTAACAACTATTTGATACAACAAATGAAAGTTCTTTAAACTTAATTTTATCCTTACAAAGTTTTTAAAATCCTTATCCTAATTTCACTTAAAGATTTTAAATGTTTCTTAGGAAATTTTTTAATTATCGTTCATATTTTTTGAAATTATTTTATCAACAACATAAAATTTTAGACACTATTTTGATAATTTACTCTTTTTTTAACATTACTTCTAATTTTCTATTCATCACTACCACCACTATAATGTCATATCTCATTGGCCGACATCTTTTAGGGTTTGTTTGGATGGGAAGATGGAAATAGAAAGGAAGGAAATAGAAAGGAAAGAAAAGAAAGGAAAGAATTTGAATGTATTTTTATTTTCTCTTGAGTTGTTTGGATGAAAGGAAAATGAAAAGAAAGAAAAGAAAATAAAGAATAATTTTCTTTGTTTGGTTAGAAAGAAAATTAGGAAGAAAGAAGAATAAATTAGTAGTAAATGACATTTTTGTCCTTGTATTGTAAAAAGGGTATTCTATGTATATAAATTTATTATTTAATTTAAAATAATTAAAAAAATTAAATATATTAATACAATTAATAATTTAAAGATAGATCATCAATCATAATTTTTTTATGTTACAATAAGTTTGAGTCATACCAAATAAAATCATACATCACACAATGTATTACTTCATGCAATTTAAGACAAAATATAATGTATTGTTTAAATTATTAAAAAAAAAAATTCCAGCCGAATTCATGCAAAGCATGATGGATAGCTAATACAAATTTTATTGAATTCTCTTCATACACATCAACAGTAAAAAACATTCTAACACATGTGCTTGCTCTTTAAATAGTATATATATTTTGAAGGATTTGAAGTTTCATATATTTTAAAGCTAATTCTTTTAAATTTGTTATCTTCAACAAGAAAAATTATATGTTTCAAATTCCAAGCACAATACTAATCTACTATCCAATTAATATATCAACAACACAAATTTATTAACACCAAATAATTTGCATACCACCTTTGAAATTCTAACACTCTCAATATAATCAACCACATAAATCCTGGTAGTTTTCAAGGGTCTATGCATACCACCTTTGAAATTCTAGCACTCTCAATATAATCAACCACATAAATTCTGGTTGTTTTCAAGGGTCTATGCATATCACCTTTAAAATTCTAGCACTCTCAGTATAATCAGGTAGTTTTCAAGGGTCTATTAATCAAAGAGCAACTACAACAACACTAATATTATAATATGGAATTTTTGATGCATTAAATATATACTTCAGTCAATATCCAAGATATATAACTTCATATTCAAAATACATAAGCATATACCAACCATAAGCCTCTTTTAAGACTCTCATGAGTATATTAATTACAAAATATAGAGGCTCTACTAAGATTATACAACATTAAATCCTAAAATCATAAACATGCACAAAATATATGTTACCATTACTGATTGCGTTCCTCTTAAATTGCACCAGCTTCCTTCATTAAGTCATATAATGCACCGTGGCGATCTTCAAAGGGAACACCAAAAAATTCTCGTTTTGCTCTTTCATCTCTACAGAAAAAACGGTAGCAACTCCAAAAGATCTCTTTGACAACACCCCATTTCTTTAGCTCGTTATACACATCATTTTCAGAGTAAATTCCAGCTCTACTTTGTTCTAGGAATGTAATTCCTCTCTCAACAGCTTGAGCTTGGATCTTCAGCTATCAGAACTTGTCTTTCTGCTAGCATAACTTGTTTCTCAGCTGTTTCAGCTTGCCTTTTAGCTGTTAACGCTTGCTTCGAAGCAATGTCAAGTGATTTATCATAGTAATTATTCCCATCCTTCAACATATCTGTCGATCCTTGAATACCTTTACTCATTCGTTCCATATCAGCTTCAAATAAACCACTCATTGGTGCTTTACGCTTAGAACCTCTATGATTCCCTTGTGTTTCATTAGATTGGTTTGAGTTACCTAAATCAGGACTCTCCTCTGCAACAAAGCTAGTTGAATGAGTAGTAGGTTGCCAATCATTCCACTCACAGTCAAACCCCTGGTATTCATCTTCGTTCAAATTAATTGTTTCCTTCATCTTGGCCATACTTTTATTTCTTTCTTTGGCACTTCCAGCAATATTTCCAGTAGCTCTGTCTTGACCGTATATAAAATACAATTTATTATAATGTTTGATGGGAGTTCGCATCCACTTTTTTGCATCTGGTCTTGTCTATATAAAAAATAGATGCATATATGTAATTTAATTATACGGTTTTCTTTCCTTAATTTGTGAATAGTTTCATAAATAAGTATATACAAGAGCAATAGCTTCATGAAAATCTAGTCCTCACATATTAGTTATTTGTTAAAATTTTTTAGATCAAGGAAGCATAATTTGCCATATAAATTTGACACTTGTAAAGAATTTTAATCATTTAAAATCACAGGTCAAAATAATTTCATACTACAACTTATCATGCGCAAAGGTATCTATAGACTTTAGTAACAACTTATCATGAAATTAATTATCTTAATTAAATCCATCCAAACTTCAGGTTTAGCGGTAAAGAGTTTGGTTTCTGGGTTCCATGAAAATCCACTTAAGTTATGAAAGAGATCGTAACAAACTTCAAAGTGATCCTTCAAAGTCTTCAGTCTATTCTTAAGATTATCTTTACGAAGATGGTTCCCGAATGAAGCTTTTAGAGTTGCAAGAACGTTATCATATGTAGTTGTTGTAAAAGTACCCTCAACTATGTTTCCTTTGCTACATTCCTCAATCAAAGCATCAAGAAAAGTTGCATCCATTTCCTCAGTCCACCTTAAATTGTCTTTGATTGATGTGTCACCTTGAGATGCCATCTTCTTTGCCATTTGGTCTTAACCTGAAAAATTAAGAGCTAAATTATAAAAACAATTTTCTATAAATTAACTTCAATGAAATAATAATATAAAAAGTGTTAATGATGAATTCATCAATTAACCAAGAACATTACCTTTAGAAGTAATTCCTATAATACAAGTAATTTAATTAATTTTAAAAAATAATTATCATCATAAGTGAATGTTTCAACTACACACTTCATACATAGTAATATCATGCTTTTCACAATACTCATGAGTATTACACCTTTGAAAATATTAGTTTGACACATAATAGTCCTAACATTCACATGATATTCACACATTACATTCACTTTGGTTCAAAAAATTTCATTCCCCTTCATAAGGATGAAGGTTCAAATAAGTCTCATCTTTCAATTTGATAATCAGCCCACATTTGAGCCGCCATGTTATCCCTAAGCGCTGCACCTCGCCGGTAATCTTCATTTACTTCTTCTCTTTCTTCATTAGTGGCTTCTGGATTATTATTTTGTAATTCTCGATCCACTTGAGAAATTAAGTGTTGGTCAGGATCTACACCCATTAAAAAGTTGTGGAGTATAATGCATGCTAGGATAATGTCAACCATAACCTCTACGTCATAATAAGGTTCTGTACCACCTGCTATAATTGCAAATCTTTTTTTCAAAACTCCAAAGGATCTTTCGATCACATTTCGTAACGAAGAATGACGAAGGTTAAATAATTCATATGCATTTTCAGGTTCACGTCCAGCAAACTCCTTTAAATGGTATCTTACGCCTCGATATGGAGTTATTAGAGCATGTTTAAGCATGAATCCAGCATTCCCAAGATAAAATTTGCCTAAAAAAAATCATATAGAAATACTATACTTTAGATGTCACCACTTTATTTAAACATGTCAAAGTCTTTTAATAGATAAACCTCTTGGAATTTTGAGCCTATCATCCCTTGATAGTGCACTTTTAAGAACTTTAGAGTCAGATGCAGTGCCTTCCCATCCTGTTAAAGCATATGTGAATCTCATATCAAAGCCACACGCAGCAAGTACATTCTGAGTTGACCATTCTTTTCTTCCACGAAATCTAGGTTGATTAGCTATTGGAACCTTGACTCTGACATGTGTTCCATCAATGGCTCCAATACAGTCCTGTACATATAACTTAATTAAAAAGAAAAGTTGTTTTGTATACTAATTATGATTTTCTAATTCAATGTACAACTAATCATACCTTAAAATATGGATAAAATCTATTGCTTCGAAGAATCTCTGATGGAATGGTTGTTCCGGAAGGTTACTGAAGAAACTCTTCTTCAAGTGAGATTACAGCTCTTAGAACAGCATGAAAATTACGACTGATTGTCTCTCCAGACCGGTGGAAGAAGAATGAAATGGTTCTATTTTTAACATTATGACCTATAATATATAAGAATCTAGCTACTTGCTCCTCAACTGTGACATGTATAGTATCCTTCACATGACCGGTTGCTCTTAATTTTGCACATAACTCTAAAAAGGCATGTGAGCCCATTCGTAAAATATCACGACACCTATTAGTTTCGCGCAACTGTCGTAACAAAGTGGTTCGAATCTCTTCTCTCCCAATAATGTGATCTCTTATGGGTTTGTCAACTTTCTTAGCCATCACTTTAAGAAAATATAACATGTGGACAGTATAACACAGCATTGTTATTGTACTAAGTTGCTTATCCCTCTCCCAATTTTCTTTGAGAACATTTAACAAATGTTCTTGACTCTCAACGCTATTTATAAGTCTCTGATTACCTATGGAAACATCTGATGCATGCTCTTGATTTTCAACCAGAATAGGATTGCATATTTGGAATAAGGGAAAATCATCAAAAAAAATATTTTTCATGCCGTGCTTACAATTAAAATTATGCAGTAAAACAACTTCCAATCTTCATCACCAACGTGTATTACATGCTGAAACTACAAAATTAACCAAACATGTTTAAAGCAAACACTGAATGAAAAGTAATTTTTTTTCTATATTTAATGAATTTTAAATTTAGATCTTGCAATATCATTTTTGGGGTACAAAAGCCAAAACTTAACATTAACAACAACGAAATAAACAATGTGCATGTACAAAAGATTACCCATATCTGAAATAGATAAAACCCTAACATTTTCTTTGTAACCAACAGATTTAAAAAGTTCTGAATTTTTTAGTATCACAACTTTTGATTTCTTAGTTATGACACAACAGAACAAAGTAACGCACTCAAATCACAAGGCACCGTAGCTCAACACAAAAAAGAAAGAATAAAATAAAAAGATAGAAACAATAAAGCTATCAATACAAATTAAAGATAAAAAATTTCAAGAACTTCCACAGATTTCATACTGCAGAAGTCGTTTCACATATGAAGAAAAGAAGAAAAATGACAACTTTTTCACATCAGAGATTGTAGAACCCTAACGTGTTTGTGTAAGGTTAGATTGAGAATGCTTGTAGTACAATGTTGATACTAACAGCAAAGTTGAAGAAGAAATGCACTCTTGATTTTATGGTGAAAACAGAGCTTGAATGCTTCTATGTCCCTCTCAATTTCGCCATGCTTGGAGAAGAACTCTTGCGTATTTCTTGTTCTCTTTTTTTTATAAAAGAGCAAATATGAGATAATGCTGTTGGGTTTCTTTTTTCCTTCAGTTTTCCGTGCAGGATTGGAAAGAAAAATTTTAGGTGGGATCCACTCTAGATTTTACACTATTTGAGTTTTCCATTAAAAATTTCATTCTAAACAAACAAGGAAAAACTCTTACTTCCTTCCTCTTATTTTCTTTCCACTGGTTTTCAATCCAAACAAACAATACCTTAGTAACAGTTTCGATGACCTCTCGCTAAAAAAGTCTAAAAAATTAAAATTAGGTTAAATATTTGAAATTAAAAAACTTTAAACCTAACACATATTAAAAATCTTTTAAATAATTCAAATAGACATCTAAAATCTAACAATAAAAGAAATTCTAAAACTGTACTATTTAAAAATCCAAAAGTAAGAGGTTAATTTATGTTATCTAACTAAATATAAATTTATCCTACATTTTTAAACGTGTTTTTCTTCTTCAAAAATATTACCTTTTAAATATTTTAGTTTTTATATTATTTAAATATCATGAGATCCGTGTCGACTAAGAATTAAAGTATCTCCATCATTTCTATAGTTAAAGAAGAAAGAGTAATTCTCATGTTGGTAAGAATCTTTTAACTAGAGTTAGTACTTGGGTAGGAGAGCGAGGAACTTAGTAGTTGACTCTATAATAATTTGAGTTGACGACTAATAAGAACAATAATGTACCTTCACTCTTTGTCAGATTTATTATCAATTCACTTGGTGGACGACTCTTGTATATGTTAGCTTAGTAGCGCAGCTAGGGGGGTGTTTGCGATACGGTTTAATTCAGTTATTTAAAAAAAAATCATTTGATCCCATCGTTTATTAGAATTACAGTTTGGTCTGATTTAATTTTTTTTATTAAGACTAATTAAATCAAACTAATTAAAATTCAATTAGTTAACACAACAAAAACTTATTATATTATTTTATAATAATAATAATAATAATAATAATAATAATAATAATAATAATAATAATAATAATAATAATAATAATAATAATAATAATATAGGTTTGCTATGCATACAAGTCTTTTGGCTTACAAGCTATACAAGTTGGTCTAAGTCCAAGAAAAAAATACGCGCACCACTCTTTTAGAATCGAGCGTCCAACGCACGCGCCTTAATTACCCTTCCACAACGCGCCTTAATCACCCTTCTACAACACGTTCACTCTTCCTCTTCTTCCTCAATCAAAACACAAACCGTCAAGATTCAAGCGACATTTGAAACAAACTACGATTCTGCAGAAACGTTCCAACTCCTCGCGAAGAGTAGAAGAAATCAAGAAAAAAAAGATACAAATCTCCATAAAAAATCACCAGAAAAAATGAAGAAACATTATTCAAGGTACTGTTTTACTGTTCTTCTAGGTTTTTTTTTCTAGATTGTCTCTGCCATGTGCCTCATCCTTAACCAGCAAAATATTAAAAGATTTCAAGAAGAAATATACTGTCTCCCCCATGTTTTGGGTGTATTTCTTAAATCCTTTGGGTGTATTCCTTTGGGTGTATTTCTGTAACCGTTTGGGTGTATTTTTGTAATCCTTTCTGTAATCATTTGGGTATATTTCTGTAATCGTTTGGGTGTATTTCTGAAGTTCTATTATCTTCAAAACGATTTCAAAACTTGATTTCAGAAACCATGAAAATCGAAAAAAAAACGAAGCAAGAATATAGAGAGAAAATACACGTAAATAACGGAAAAGAAACCAGATGAAAAGGCAAAGAAAGAACGCATGAAAGAGATCCAACAAATTTGGCAAGAAACTCGAAAAAAGAAACGAAATCTTTTGAAAAATGGAAGTTATATATTTGCGCGTTAATTGATTTGAATTGATTTAAAAGTCTGATAAAGAGGCACGTAACATAAGTAGTGCGTTTAATAGGTTTCGTTCCCTTCAAACTTGTAAAGCTTGTAATCGCAAAACACTTGTATATAGAGATTTTATCATAATAATATAGCACAAATAAAAAAATCGGAAAAGCTCTGCATACAAGCCATTAGGGCTTGTATGCTTTACAAGCTCATTAAACAATAAAACGAAAATACGCGCTGCTCCACATACGTTGATTACACGCGCTATATAAGATCCCGCGTATATCTAACTACCAAATTTAAAATATTTGTTTCCTTCTTCGTTTTCGTTATTTTGAGATTTGGTTGTTCTTCTTCTCGCGCGTCTTCCCTCGTTCTTCTCCATCGTTCTTTTCCTCTCCCTTTCTCACTGGTATGTTCTTCGTTTACGTTACTTTTTTCTCTCTCTGCAACTCGAGCTTCGTTTTCTATTTTGATTTGTTGTTTTCTGAAATCAAAGTTTGAACTCGTTTTGAAGATAATGGATCATTCCACCTCAGATTCTCAGTTGAATCTAGGCAAAGTGGATTATGAATTTGAATCTAACGAAGTTCCTGAGGTTTGATTTACATAATCAATTTTCTTTCAGTAATTTGTATAGCATTGTGTGGTTGAAAAATTGCTGAACATTGACTGTGAAACTAACACGTTAACATGAATCTGTCGATTCAATGTATTAGTTGTGATTAAATACCTGGAATTTATAGCAGACGCTCGGGTGTAGATCAGGTCTTTTTTTGGGTGTATTTTTGCTAGAAGTGTGGGTGTATCTACACTACTAGTTTTGTTATTTTAATTGAGTTGTTGTTGTTCAGGTGTATTATATCAGACATGATTGGGTGTGTTTTTAGTTTTTGACATGGTGTATTCTGCAGCCTGTGTATTTACAGTTTATGGCTTTAAAGGTCATTGTGTAGTTGAGTTGTTGCGGTTCGGCTGTATCATATTAGGCATGATTGGGTGTATTTGAATCATATCTATGGGTGTATTCACAGTTTCTGACACGGTGTATTGTGCAGCCTCTCTCGGTTGTTGATGATGAGCTTGTTCCGAAGGTTGGAATGACCTTTACCACCCTTGAAGATGCTGAAAAATTTTACAGGAACTACGCCAAGGCTGCAGGTTTCTCTACAAGAGTTCGGTACACAAATAGGAAGGGAAACGAGATTAAGAATCAACTGATTACATGTAGCAGAGAGGGAAAATGGAAATCTAAAATATCTCCGACCGAGAAGACCAATCCTACATCCAGTTTAAACTGTCCTACAAGAATTTATATACACACATTGAAGGATGTCGGTGCTTGGATTATTTCAAAGGTTGTGCTCGATCATTCACACCCCTGCTGTCCAAGCAAAGCAGAGATGCTCAAACAGCACAGGGAACTAAGCATGTCCATTCGTCGTACAATAGAGAATAACGAGGAGGCCGGTATCAGACCAAGCAAAACATACCAACCATTTGTTGCGGCTTCCGGGAGTCATCGCGAGTTAAATTTTATCGAAAAGGACGTGAAGAATTACATTACAAGGGAAGTGCGGAATGTTTCCGAACAAGAAGATGCAAAGGAATTTGGGAAATATTTGTTAAGAATGAAAGAGAAGAATTCAAATTTCTTTTTTGAGCTCCAACTCGAAGAGGATCAATCGATTAAGCTCGCTTTTTGGGCCGATGCAAGAAGCAGAGCCGCCTTTGAGTATTTCGAAGACGTCATTTCATTCAACACCACCTACAATACAAACAGGTAACAAACTGCCCTGTTTATTATGCTAAATTATTTTATTTTTACGAATCCGCATCAGAGGTGTATATTGGCTGTTTCATTGGGTGTATGCGAAGCATTTGTTAAGGTGTAACTAATGATTTTGCATTCTGGACCATGGTAATTTGTTTCAGGTATAATTTGGTCTGTGGTTCTTTTGTCGGGGTGAATCACCACGGTCAGTCAACACTTCTCGGATGCTCTTTGATGAAGAATGAAGAAATTGAATCATTCAAATGGTTATTTCAATGCTAGCTTCGTTGCATGGGAGGAAACACTCCGAAAGGGTTTCTCACCGATCAGTGCGCATCAATGAAAAGGGCTTTAGAGTCCTGTATGCCAACGATAATTCACCGTTGGTGTATTTGGCACATCATGAAGAAGATTCCAAGCAAATTAAACGGGTACAAGGGACATGCCGATATCGAACAAGAAATGAGCCAAGTTGTTTGGAACTCTCATAGCAAAGACTCATTCGATAGGAATTGGAACGATTTTCTGCTGAATTTTGGTCTTGCGGACAACAAGTGGCTTTCAGGTAATGTCTTTTTAAAATCTGCAGTAGAGGTGTATATTGCATGTTCCCTCGGGTGTATTTACAGTCTGTGTTTGGGTGTATTATGCAGATCTGTATGAAGACCGTCACATATGGGTTCCTATCTATCTGGATCACCACTTCTGGGCAGGGATGAGAAGCACACAAAGGAGCGAGAGCATGCATTCATTTTTTAACAAGTATATCACCCGGAACAGCTCGCTTATTCAGTTCGTCAAACAATACGATAATTGCCTCGGAAGCAGGGAGCATGCAGAGAGAGAATCAGATGCTGCAGATTTTCATACGGTCATACCGTGTGCAACCAAATCCTCCATTGAAGCTCAGTTTCAAGATGCGTACACTCACGCAAAGTTTAGGGAAGTCCAAGCACAATTCAGAGGAAAGGCGAATTGCATCACCAGATTAAAGAATTCTGCTCTAGGCTATTCAGTATACGAAGTCGGAGAACAAGTTTCCAGCTCAATATTCAACAAGTTCTTGGTTACTTACGACTCAGTTGCAGCCGAGGTAAAATGCGAATGCTTATTATTCGAGTCGAGAGGGATACTGTGCCGTCACGCACTAAGCGTGTTAAGCTTCGAACAAGCAAGCCAAGTGTCACCTAGATACATACTGGAACGATGGAGCAAGAAGGTAAAGAGGTGACACACACACATCAAGAGCAGCCATGACGAGCCACTAATGGAGCCAAGAAGCAAGAGGTTCGACCAATTGGTTTTTCGTTCGCAAAATATATGCGAATTTGCCTCCGAATCGGAGGAGCTGACTGCAATTCTGCACCGTGCGTATGATAACGTCATGGCCGAGATGGAAGCATTAAAAGCCAAAAGGAAGGGGACATCTTCTTTATCCCACGAAGACGCCAACTTGGAATCCGTTAACGAGCTTCAAAACCCGCCAAGGATTCGAACAAGAGGACGTCCAAAAAACAGGCTAGGTTCAAAGTTGGAGAAACAGATTGCAAATGGCACAAAGAAGAAGAAGACGAAAGTTTTAAGCGAGGTAAAAGTAATGTTCTTTAAATTTGTGGCGATTGAGTTTATTTTTCTCGTTAATAGGTTAGCTAATGTGTGAGTGTTATATTCAGATAAACCTGTTTGATGCTGCATCAGCGGCGCATTCAAATTCCAGCCAATATCAAGGACACATTATGAATTATCAGTTCAGGGTACCAGCAGCAGGGGATAACTCTTTGGGTGTATAGTTTTATAGAATATGGGTGTAAAAGCACCGTTCTTTTGGGTGTATTTTTGTTCATTGAAAATTTACATATAGACACATATATAGATTCATATAGAACAAAAGCTCTAAAAATTCGCAGGTTATGGGTGTATATTTGATTTGATGTTTTTCTTCATATTTTAGTACATGTAATTCATAAATTTTGAATACAGCACAGACAGTTTGGGTGTATATTTTATGCAATGTTGGGTGTATTATTAGACCTGCGTTGGGTGTAACAGTTTATAATTTGCGTTTATATATGCCTTGATTTTTTCCTTCATATTTTACACCTGTAATACAGCTTTTGAATACATCACAGACAGTTTACCAGCACAGATAGTTTAACTATGGGAAAAAATATACATGGAATAGAAGTTGTTGATAAATGGCAAATATTTACATCATTTGTTCAATTTACAAACTACCCAGCAGTTGGATTACGCAGTTTCTATATCAGCAGAATTAATCTGACAAAACGGACTCAATAATACAGAGGATGGCTTCGACAGCCTTATAGCACTACTCTCCCTAATTGCCCGATATCTTTCTTTATTCATCTCACTGAATAGTATCTGGGAAGCATACTCCACTCTATAGTGGTCCACCTCCTCCTACAATTAAAAAGTATATTCTGTTTAAACAGCAATATTAATTCAGTAAAGTATACAGAGTTATATAGTTCTAAAGACAGTTACCTGTGGCCAATTATCCCATTCATACTTCCACTTTTTGATGTTTTCCGGCTCAATTAACTCCATCCACTTCATAACATAGATAGCGCAGTCATAGCTGAAAACGAAGAAAATAAATTACAAATCTCATTTACGAAAGTTTAATGTTCAGACTCACAAATTTATACCTTGTTTTTTGGCCTGATATTTTAACATATGATGATTTAATTTTCTTCTCGTTCTCCCCTTTCTGCAGAGGTTCCCTGCCGGCATATGTTATCAATCTTGAAAATACATATCCCTTAAATAGTAAAACAAATCAGTAATACACCCGAATAAATGCACAAGATACACCCAACTGAATGGACAATATACACCCAACACAACTAACGAAATAGACCTAAATATTAAAGTGAAGAAGACAGAGGCAACTTACAGTGAATTTATTAATGTCCTTTCTCTCATCGCTTGGAGCTTTTTTGTGTAGCGGGTCAAGTATATGACATTTCCGCTTTGTTGTATTTATTAGCCATAACCACCAATGCCCCGAGTGGCAAACATGAGCAAAAATCTGAATGATTGCCACATTTCAACAGTGTGTTATTTTATTTGGCATATAAGTAAATAAGCGTACTAACAAATTTAGCAAACGAAAACTTACATATGGATGCGAAGTTAATTTTTTTCTATCTATGAAGGGAATGAAACTCGGGTAGGCTTCCACCCTGAATTCCTTTTTCGTTTTCGGTGATACGAATTCCCCCTTTGGGTGATCCGAAAGCGCCATGCACTGCAAGAATTGCGAAACAAGAAATGAAATACTAAACTTACACCCAATTGAACGTAAAAAATACAGCCAAATCAATACA
>NC_029788.2:32455807-32460713 GCF_000816755.2 Arachis ipaensis
AAAGATTGATTTTAGTCTGATGAACTTACATTTTAGTTGGAGCTGGGGGAATCGTGGGTGTGGTCTCTTGAAGTTGTTTGGGGGTTTCAGGAGTGCTGCAAGTTACAAAAAAATTAATCACGGCGTAAAAAAACTAATCAGGAACAATATACACCCAAACTGTTAGCTAATATACACCCAAACTCTAAACAAATATACACTCAATACTATTTCTTACGTTTCTATAGTCCCTTCAATCTGTAGCATAGGGGTTGGTTCAAAATCTGTCTCAGTGGTTGTTTGGGATGCCGGCACAAAAACCTGAATTGGGACTCTAAACAAGAAGAAAAATGAAAGGTTAACAACGCCTTTGAAAATAATAAGGTTATAAGGTTGAAATATTATTGAAAAACTCACATTGCAAGCGCTTTCGACGGTGTCTGTTCCCTCACAACCATCATATTCGAATCAGACGGACTCAACCTAAAATACACCCAAAGAAAGTCAAAAAATACACCCGAACAATTCAAAAAGAAGACAGGCTTTGTTTTTTGAGAACTTACATACTTGCAGTTTTTTCTTTTTTTTCTGCCTTTTTTTTCTTGAATAAAATAATAAAGGGCTTTTTTTTTCTAAAAAAAATATATACATAATTAGAAGTAGAAGGGTAATAGAAGAACAAAAGTAACAGTTATTTGAAAGAGAAATTACATACTCTGTGACGGCTGGTTTACACTACTCTGTTCTGTGCGTCCTTGAGAGGAAGGAGCATCACTTCCCAAGTTCACAGCCGGTATTCTAAAACAGATTTGATGTTATTCAGACAAAATAAGATATAGGTAAAATACACTCAAATGAATGCACAAGATACAACCAACCGAATGGACAATATACACCCAACACAACAAACGAAATATCCCAACTTAATAAACAACATACACCCAACTTGATCAACACAATACACCGAAATGGTTCCACAAAATACACCCAAATCATGATAACAATATTTTATTAAATAATAAAGCTTCTTACGTTTCAGACGACACATAGCGACCTTCTGTCGATCGCAGGTCAGCTTGGTTCTCCCTGCAAAACAAGAAACAATTATTAGCATACAAAACACACCAAAATATGAAATAGACAGCCCAGCAAGACATACCCCTCTGCAGCAGATTTATCAACATTTTCCCTTAGCCATTCATCTAGTTCGTCACTTGATATTTCATAAGTCTCACTACATTCATAAAAGAAGATGTTAACAAAAATAATTATGATGATAGACGATAATATAGCTTACGAGGTACTGTACCCGTCAAAGTATTGATCTTCTTTAGGAGGTGAATCCTCCACAACAACTTTTTTCTTTTTTAGTTGTGTTCTGGGTGGAAAAAAAAGAGTACCAATCAGAAATAAAAAATTAATTTTATCACAGAATATATATGCAAAGAAGTGCTTACTTTTTTGGTATTGTTTTTGTTTTTTTCTTCTCCTTCTCCTTTTCTGCAGGTGATGATTCTTCGCTCCTATAAGTTAATAATAGACACTTCAGTTAATACACGAAATCTTTATAATGAAGCCAAAAGAAATGAGTAATAATTTCAGGACATTACTCATCACTTGGTTCAGATTCAGATTCTGAATCAGAATCTGACTCCTCTTGCCTCTGCTTTCTTTTTCTGGAGTCCATTCTGGAAGGCAAACAATTATTATTTAGAACATACTAAAAATACACCCAAATGAATTCACAATATACACCCAACTGAATATACAATATACATCCAACGCAGCAAACGAACACACCCAGCTTAATAAACTACACACACCCAACGTGATCAACAAAATACACCCAACTCGAAAAAGAAATTACACCCAAGTATGGTACTTACTATTTTCCCTTTTTGCTGGGGTGTTTTCTTCCTGAATCCTCTGAGTCTTCTTGAGTCTCAGACTCAGAGGTAGAAGCGTCAATGTCAGTAGCTGTTTCTGTCTCCGAAGACGATGTTGGACTCGCCTTCCTTTTTTTGTTTTTTTTATTTCTTTTTTTTTTCTTTTTTTTCTTTTTTTTTTTCATTTTTTCTCTTGCTCTTGTCTCCGCCATCTTCACAATCCCCTGAAACATTAGATATTTTAGCTAGCAGCATTCAGGTAAATAAAATACAAGCAACATATTATGTTTACTTACCAAAATTTCCTCTCTTTCTGCAGTCATTCTTTCCACCAACTGCTCCTTAGTCCAGTTGGTAATCCAAGGCTTTGGTGGTCTTTCAGCCCTCTTCTTGCCTTTGTTTTCAGAAAGATGAAAGTATATTATCATCAGGGCAAAGAGGCAGCCATCAATTGCCTTCTTCTTCTTCTCCTGGTAGTCTGTGATGCCCTTGATCATGAAGGTCAAAACATGCCCCCCCTCCAGTTTCTCTCCGATATGCCGTCCATCTTAAAAATTGGGGCCAGGTGCACGGGTGATATTTTGTTTATCGTCGTTGGCAAAAGAAACGCCATCTGTATGTAGAGGATGAATATCCTCTTGAACATCAGGCGTTCCTCTTCGTTGCCAACGCCGATTTCCATCATTTCATCGGTAAGACTTTTGAGGGTCTTACCCTGGAATCTTCTATAAATTATTTTGTCATCATCAGAAAGTTGCTTATACTCAACTTTCTCAGGAAACAGATTTCCTACAAAAAGGAAAACAACAAAGTATCAAAGTCGGTTCAAATACACCCAAGCATCAACCTTAAATACACCTAAGCATGAACTTAATATACACCTATAATTTTGAGCTAGTTACCTGTTGCATTGATGCCAAGCGCATCACCTATTGTTTTTGGTGTTATTTGGAAAGAACCATATCCTGTCTTCAGTCTGTTCTCCCCAAGTTTGAAGTTGTTTGCCAGTTCCCTTAAGAGTTGGTGATCCACCCTGAGTGGTGGGATGTGCATCAACCCACTGAATCCGAGATCCCTCACAATTGCCTTCTTCTCCTCAGTCATGTTTCTGAACTTATCACTCAGGAGATGTATGGCACACTTAAGGTCTTTTATTTTGTTTCTTGCTGCCATTTTCTCTGAAACGAAAAATACACCCAAAGACATCAGTACGATACACTCATATATATGAGTCAGATACACCCATTAATAACAGTAAGATACACCCATAGATATGATTCAGATACACTCATTGATAACAGTGAGATACACCCATAGATATGATTCAGATAAATCCATATATATCAGTCAGGTATCACTCAAACATGCTTCAATATCAAATTAATTGAGATATCAGTAAGATACACGCATATATGAGTCAGATACACCCATTGATAACAGTAAGATACACCCATATGTAAGAATCAGATACACCCATTGATAACAGTGAGATACACCCATAGATATTATTCAGATACATCCATATATATCAGTCAGATATCAGTCAAACATGCTTCAATATCAAGCCACATTACAAGTTCAAGTAGTATACACCCCCAATCTACGGAATAAACCCCCAAAAATCAACAACAATAGCAGGAGAACTTAGAACAAGAACGTAGAACGACGTAGAACTTAGAAGAACGACGTAGAACTTAGAATAGTGTAACAAAGAAGCAAGAAATAAACCCTAGAAGAACGACGTAGAAGAAAAGTAAAATATACAGGAATCTTAACGAACTTACGTTGAGTATTGTTGCTTTGCTTCAGATTCTTCACGGAGAGTTTGATGGTGTTTTGATGGAGGTTTCGAAGAACGATTTGTATATTTTGAACTTTGATTTTCGCTCGAAAATGGAAGGGTTTCCTTGTTTTCGAAGCGTTTTGAGAAGTGGAAGAAGTGGAAGAGTTTCCCATACGTAACGGTTGTAGTGTTGAGCGCGTGATTTTGACGCGCCATATTATCTCTCTTTATGCGCATGGCTTCTATTTGGGCTGGGCCAACTTGTAAGTTTGTAAGCTTGTATGTGTAGCCCAGCTCTAAAAAAATATGAACACATAGCTTATCATAACAAAGGGACTAGAGGAGTTAAGGTTATGTTGTGGCTGCGGTTTTTAGGTCATGGGATTGGTTTAATTTAGGATTTTTAAAAAAATCGGTTCAATTTGATTAAAATTTTCCTTATTAAAATAAAAACCAAATTGAATCGCAAAAATAATTACAAAATATCATTTCTTTGATTTTTTCAATTTTTTATTTGTTCCGTTATTAGTTTTTTTTGTTCGAATAGTCAATTTTATTTGAATTGGATTGATTTTGAACCCCCTAAAAGCAGCAATCATTATTTATTTATTTAGATTGTGGTGAGTTATTATTCCATTCTCAACTCAAACCCGTGGCTGCACAAGTAAAGAATCCAACTACTTTTTCCTTCTCCTTCTTCTTCTTCTTCGCTTATTCTTCCTCTCCCTCTTCAGCTTTGAAGAGTCCACCTGCTCTATACCTCAGCTCGTTCAAGAATTTAACTACTGTTCACATTTTGGGTACGTTTTCTCAACCATTTACATATACACATTATTTCCGGCTACTTAATTAGACACTTTAATATTAGAGTATTGGTGTTGTTCTATGTCTGTTTCTGTGCAGATTGACAACTTCATAGGAGGAAACCTGCCATTCAAACTAAACTTTACTTTCAGTTTCGTTTTTTCTATTTTTATGGCAAGTAAAATATATATATATGAAGGCTCCAAAAAGATAACCACCATGGAATTGGAATCCATCTGCTAGTGTGGGTTCCACCATACTAGCAACCACGTTTAAAAATTCGTATACTAGTATTTTTTTTATTGAAACGGGGCATTAACTGAAATGCCTAAGGTAACTTGGATCTTCAAACTCTTCTTTTATAGTAGTCAATTTAGTTGGTACAGTAGTAAGTTTACTAATTTGTATTAAGAATTTAAATTTCAAATTTACAATAAATTAATCATTAACCTGT
>NC_029788.2:32461189-32464366 GCF_000816755.2 Arachis ipaensis
TAAAAAAATGTTTGGTAGACAAAAAAAAAAAAAACAGTCAGAATTTGTCTTATTATAAATGCCAAATAAAATAAGTTATGACTGTTTTTGGCTGATTTTCTTTTATTACCAAATATTTCCGAATTTGATAATACTAAACCCGCGATCAACTTATGAATAAGAACTATTAATCATTTCTTTTTCAGCTTTTCGCAAGTACATTCTTTTGATTTTGGGTAAATTTTTTATTTCATGATGTTTTGGGGTTGTCACTTAATTACTGCTTTTTTCTTTTTCTTTGTTATGTTTGGTATTATTTGACGCTAAATTAATTGTTTCAAAATGATGTTTAAGAAATAGGGAATGCCCTCATAAAGATGCATAAAATATATTTTTTTAAAAATATTTTTTAATTGTGTTTTATAATAGGGATATTGTAGTAATTTTTTATAAAAAATATTAATTTATACCGATTCAAAATTTAATTTATTAATTTTTTTGCTAAACTGATTTGTTTGGTCTAATTTTAATAAAAATAATATAATTTAATTGATTATATGTGTTAAATTTTAATTTTTAAAAAATATCTTTAAAAAAAGATATTTTTAACATCTTTATCTAAGTGGCTCCCTTAAGAAATTTTGACGATAAATATAGAAATTTTATAACTATAAACACATAAAATTTTTTAATAAATTATTTGATAATTTAGTTGCATTTCATTACTAAAATCACTTGAACATATCATAGTATCCTTATGGCTCTTTGTTAGCTCGCCAAACCAATTCCTTTTATACTAAAACTCTCAATTTCAGCTTTTGACAAAAATTCACACTCATTCATAGCGAGTAAGTTAGATTCGAACGAGAAGAACAAAAAGTTGAAGAGAAAACGAAGGAGAAATAAATTCAAATAGTAGTCATTGCTATGATAATGATGATGAATATTCTATTCTCATTTATTAAAGAATGCATGCATGCATATATATAACTTTTGGAAAATCTAAATGTGAAATTTTGAATGTCCTAAAGTAGAGATTATATAGATGTTTCTTTTTGGAGTCCAGAGCCAACATTAAAAAAGATAACAAATGAACATATATGAAAAAAGAAAAATAGTCAACACATAGTAGTAATCACAAAATATTAGATATATGTTCTGAAAAAAACTTTAAAATTAAATTTTAATACGATTTTTTATGTGTATAATTAAAGAAATATTTAATTATTTTATTGACATTATAGTTTATTATTCTATTAAATTTTTATAATTTATCAAACGATTTTTTTTATAAATAGTCAAAAAATTTTAAAAATTTAAAAAAGGGGGTTTAGAGATAGAAATCATAGAATATTTCTTTAGTAATAGATCCAATTAATTACTAGCACTAAATGAATTAAAAAAATCATTATTCTCTAAAATTTCAAGATACTAAGGTCTGCAGAATATTTTTGTTTGCTTGTATTTTTTTATTTTCTATTTAAGGCAGACATTTTAATATAAATATTATAAAAAATACATCTATTATCTATTATATATCTATTATATATTACTAATTTTACAATTAAAATGTGTTATATGTCACTCTTTTATTACAATTAAAATTATTTTTTTTTCTATTATTATTATTTTATATTTTTTAGTTTTTTTATTTAGTTTTAAATTTTTACCGCTTATCTTTTTAATTTATATTTTTATTTCTCTTCTTTCAAATATTTATTACACATAATTTAGCTGATAGAGACTTTTTCCCATACGATCTTTTTATAAAAGTAGTTTGATTATATAAATATTTAATTTTCTTTCATAATCTATAATATCAAAACAATGCCGACATCATTTTAAAAAATTTATATTTTTCATATGTTATTATGGATAAAAATACTAGTATAATTATATATGGTTGCTTATTTGTTTATGTTTCTCAAAATATTATCTATAATTTTTTCTAGGTTAATATTTAAAGACAGCTTTGCAACTTGAAGGGGAAAGAAAAAGAAAAGAAAAAAATCTTTGGGTTCATGGCTGAAAATTTGATGACTATAGTTAGAGGACAATCTATCTTGGAGCCACCACTTTTTGATGGTAAAAATTACATTGAATGGAAGGAACATATGGAGACATTTACAAAGTCTTTGGACTTCAAACTTTGGCTTATCATTAAGAATGGACCAAATGTTCCAAAAAAGGTTGTAAATGGAATTGAAGAGGAAAAATCGGAAGATGAATTTGATGATGAAGACATGAAGAGTGTACAACAAGCCTCAAAAGCAAGACACATCTTATTATGTGCTCTAATAAACTCAGATGTTTACAAAGATATCTTGCACTTCAAAACAGCCAAACAAATATGGGATGAGCTTGAAAACAGGTTAACATACATTGCAATGTTTTCTTCTTTTTCTATATGCTATAAGAGGAAATTAAAGAAAATAAGAAAAACTTATAGCAAGAAAATGAGATATATATCCTTACTAAAATATATGCAATATTGTTTTAATTTTTACATGGTGGATATAATGGTAACTTTAGTAACTTTATTCAAGTAGCTTATTAGCTTCCTGTTTCCTGGCACATTAATTAGCGAAGAAATTTTTTTGTGGGTTCCATTTGTTTTTTTTCCCCATTTTCTTCTATAACCAAATTGATGAAAAATTAAACTCTATTTTCATCCCATTTTCTCTTTTCTCTATTTCTCCTTATCCCGTTTTCTCTGTATCCAAACTGACTATCCATGATTCAATGTTATGTATGAATCCTGTGTGCTCAGCTCCATAATAAGCCCAATTCTATGTTATTGTAAATGGTAGTGTTGGTTGGAATATTATCATCAAAGCTTATCCCAAGGTATTAAACATCTCAAAATTGTGGTTATAAGATATAAAATAATACCCACCTCTTAAATTAACTATTTAAATTGAATTAATAGGAAAAAAATACACACACATAATATATAGTAAATAATTTGTAACTTTTTTTTTGTCTTTTACAGGGATAGAATAATTAACAATGTGAACTCATCGACTCCGCAAACAAATCACGTGGAGCCTAAGTCTGATCAACATAATGGTCCCAACTTTGTATTTGTAGATGAAACAGGTTTAGAGTATTCTCTCCCCCTTCTCAAACTTATAATAATGAGAATAAAAAACATATATATACACTAATTTCAACATATTTTATATAACAAGAATATTA
>NC_029788.2:32464399-32465494 GCF_000816755.2 Arachis ipaensis
ATATTTTTATCGTTTGTATTTTTTAAAGTTATTTTTGTCCGCACCTAATTTTTTTAGGAATATTTTTTGTTGTTTATCTTGTATAGATAATTAAAGAGATATATATTTGTTTTCATTTTGGGTTTGTTCAGGAAATCCAAAGAGTAATGATTTCTTCAGGCTGTGTGTTCCCCTTTACAAACATGCACTAGAAGGTAACTGGGAAGAAGCAAAGATGATCATAAAGAAAAATGAGAGGTTGAAGAATGCCGCCATAGCAAGTGGATGGCCTACAGTGTTACACATAGCAGCAGGTGCAGGTGTGGATGAAAAGCATGTTCACTTTGTGCAACGACTGATGGAGGAATTTCTAGATGAAGGAGACTTATTATTGCAAGATCGCAATGGAAACACTGCGTTTTTCTTTGCTGCTGCATTTGGGAACAAGCAAGTTGTTGACTTGATGCTGAAGATGAATCCATCAGTGGCAAACGATAGAGGTGTGAAAGGAGCCACCGCTGTTCACTTTGCTGCATTGCAAGCAAGATGTGAAATGGCTTGGCATTTGTATGACATAACAAAACCAACATTCACAGAGGATGATTGGAACCAATTGTTCTTCAATTGTATCAACACTGGCCTCTATGGTAAGCAACTACTCATTTTGTTTTTTTAATAGGTAAGGCTGCATTTGTTTATGAGAAGATGAAATAAGACATTGAGAATAAGAAATAAAAAAAAAATTGAATTTATTTTCTTTTTTTTCGTTCAAAAAATTTGAGACAAAAAATATAATAATAAAAAATATTTATAAAAAATTAATAAAAATAATTAAAAAAATAAAAAATAAGTTGTATGTTTGTCTATGTTTCCTCTATCAAATACAATGTTATGTCCTTGTGTCGTTATTTTAGTGTTCTATCTCTATAAACAAACGCAATCTAATAAAAATACACATACTTAAAAATTTGAAATTTTCTTTTATTCCCTAGTATCTCCCTTTCATAATATTTATTTTAGAGCCATCTAAATGAGGTATATACTAAAAATTAGTTACTAAATTAGTCATTAGTATAAAATATATATTAAAATACAAAATACACATTAAAAATGAAT
>NC_029788.2:32465743-32491989 GCF_000816755.2 Arachis ipaensis
TTATGTAACAGAAGGAGTATTATGTACCAAATTTAAGACAAGTATATTAATAATTGACTAGTGGGTTAACATCACATTCAATTTTAGTTCAAATTCCTCAATAGCAAGCAATTATATTTAATCTCATTTTCTTCAACATTTCTGTGTAATATTTTGCAGGCTTAGCCTTAGAAATGGCAGAAGCTAAACCAGAGCTAGCTTATGCAAGGGATTATTATCACAACGAGACAGCTTTGCATCTCTTGGCTAAAAATCATTCGGATTCTTGTTGCCAAAGTCCACACCATCAAAGCCACACCATCATGATCAACCCTGGTAAATCATTACATATTCACAATTCATTAAGACAAGCTACCTATATTCATCAGAGTGAAATGTTCACAATAATTCACCATGCAAGAGAGAAAATAAAAAGAGAAAGACAATTTAGAATACGACTACTAACGAAAAATAAAATCAAAATAACTTGGAGTCTTGAATCATCTTTTTTCTTTTTTTAATTTTATCCTTCTCGTATAATCACTCTTCTTAAAAATTTTAGTTGATAGGAAGAAATATGAATGATTATATCTCTAACAAATTCTAATGTTCTATTGCAAATTCCTTTCATTTCAAGTAACAAAACTAATAATATACTACAGGCATGAAGCAGGAAGTAGTTTATCAATTGGTCAAAAGCCTTTGGAGAACAATTTGTAACAATTTCACAGAGGATGGGATAATTAATATCATAAGCGAGCCATGTCAACCAATATTTGCTGCTGCAGAAGTTGGTAATTTTGGGTTCTTGTCAGAGCTTATTAGTGGCTATCCAAGCTTGATATGGGCAAGGGATGAGAAAGAACAAACTATAATTCACAAAGCTGTCAAGTATCGGCAGGCAAGCATCTACAATGTGATACATGAGATTGGTTATCAAAAGGATATTATAGTGACTATAGTAGACACCAGTGGTAATACTCTCTTGCATTTGGCTGCACAAATAGCACCACCAAGCAGTCTTGAACTAGTTTCTGGAGCAGCTTTTCAAATGTGCCTTGAGTTGGTATGGTTCAAGGTATCAGTTAAAACTCTATCTGTTGATACAAGATTGGACTATCTAGCTGTACCTGCACGTATAAATCTATAACTAATATATAAGAAAAATATATGATTTCTTATTCTACATGTAGTTTGAACAAGTAGTTAACCGTTGTTTATGTTTAAGGCTTCATTAAGCAAAGATAATATTGGTATACTTAATTAAAATTTCATGCAACATACAGGAAGTACAGAAGATAATGCCACCATCGTTTATAAAATCAACAAACGCAGAAGGCTTAACTGCTGGAGAGTTATTCACAAGGGAGCACACACAGTTGCGAAAAGATGCAGAGTCTTGGATGAAAAGCACAGCAGAGAATTGTATGCTGATTGCAACCGTCATTGCAACAGGGGTGTTTGCTGCTGCAATAAGCATACCAGGTGGTGTTGACGATGCAAAAGGGAAACCAAACTACTTGAAAAAGCCATCATTTTTGGTGTTTGCAATCTCAGATGCAGCTGCATTTATCTCATCAGCAGCTGCAATATTAATATTCTTGTCCATTCTTGTTTCGCGTTATGCTGAGTCTGATTTCTATAAGTCACTGCCCTTGAAGCTCATATTTGGATTGCTGGCGTTGTTCTGCTCAATATCAAGCATGATGGTAGCAGTTGCAAGTGCCTTCTTCATTACTTACTATTATGACTCAGATTGGGTTCCTGGTTTTATTTCTGCGTTTGTGTGTCTACCAATACTTCTTTTCATAATTTTGCAGTTTAAATTATGGTATGTGATAATGTATTCAACGTTTTATTGTAAGAATCTGTTTAAGCCGGACAAAAAAATGCTTTATGTATCGAAAAATTAGAGATGTAAATTTAGGTGTATTCTATTTCGTCAAATTTATTGTATTCTAATTTAGTTTTTTAAAAGTCATGTTAGAAAAAATTTAAAAGTTCGAGTAATTGTGAATATTATTCTATAACTGAATTTATTATTTGGTGGATTAGAGAGTTAACAAATTTTCACATACAACAAATGTATTCTTAAAAAATTTTAAAAATTCTATATCTCATGTAATAAAGCATAAAGAAACAACTTTTAGTTAGCTAACTTTATGCTTTATATTTATAATTTAGAATTTAATATTAAAAATTTATGATTTAGAATTTAGAATTTAAGATAAACAAAATAATTTTAAAAAAGTTAACTGATGTTGGCTAAAAAAATTGATTACTTAACATTACTCATCTAAATTACTAAAAATTGAAAGTCCAAAATTCAGAATAAAAAAAATTATCAGCAAATAATTTACCAACAAATATATTTAAATAGAAGGAATTGAAAAAGATATTATTTATATTTATGATTAATGGTTTATGCTTTAGTATTTATAATTTAAAACAAATAAAATAACTAATAAAATTGACCGAAAAAAATTAATTCTATGATATTACTATAATAAAATAAAAAATTAATCACCGTTAAATATGCGTAAATTTCATTGCCTTAATTTAAGAGGATTTATTTCGTGCTTTATCAACTTCTTTACCGAATGGAAGTAAACAACACATTTTGAGCTTGCCGAACCACCTCTACAGATCCAGCGTCCTTGACATCGGTGGTTGTTCTGAAATACTAAGGAAGAAGGGAGAGGAAACCGTTGGGAAGAAGAAGAAGAAGAATCTCCGGGCATGCATGCATTAACTGAGGCAGCAGCTGCAGAGACAGATCAAAGGATCTAGTGAGAGTTGAGAATACAGAGGTATTCAAATTACTGAGGAATTTTCCATGCAAATATATAGAATTTTCCAAGAACTAGATGTATAGTACAAAATTGATAGACTCTTAGGCTCTGGGGAGTATATACTTAATATTGGGGAGTTCTACGGTGGCACAAAAAATGTTGGTTAATGATGGTCAATTGTTGACTTACCAGTAGATCTGTGACACCCGGTGAAAAAATTATGAAGGGAAGTTTGCTTAATTAGTGTTGAGACTGAGAATGATAAAGGTGCCTTAACTCATTAAATGTTATTGTGAGTATAAAATGGAAAATGTGGTACCAAAAATTGAGCCTTATGGTGTGGGCTGTGAACTAGGCCAACAAAAATATGGACAAAAATTGGTAAAAACCTGGGAAAACAGGTCTTGTGTGGTTTCTGTTTTCTTAATCAAATTTACAATACATGACTTAAAAAAACAACCCAATTTAAAAGGGTGAGGGGAAAAAGTAAGAAAGAAAAAGTAGAGAAAAACACCCTCTATAACACCTCTTCTTTGTCTGGAACTCTTTTCTCTCTTTAGTATGTTTTGTTTTTATACAAAATTCTATTATTTCTATTATTAGTATTCATAAACACTAACATTTCTTACTAATTATAGACGTTTAATTTAAATGATGTAACATTAACTCAAAATTATATGAAAATTTTGGATTTTAAAATTTTAAATTTTAATTATGTAATACATTTTTGCATATTATCCAAAAACTTTTTTAAGATTTTTAATATTGAACATTTTAGTTTCTTAAGTTTCAAAATACACAAAATAATCCATAACGTTTACTTTAGTTAGACAATACACTCTCTCTTCAATTTGATTCTTTTAATCGAAATGGCTGTTTTAGAATTTTTAATTTTTTTCAAGAACTAATTGTTCTAAGATTTTAAATTCTTTAAGATATTTTTATACTTCATTCTTCAAATTAAATTGGAGAGAGACTGGATCGTCTAACGAAGATAAATATTGGGAACTATTTTATATATTTTGAAATTTGTGAGACTAAGTTTTCGATTTTGAAAATCACAATGATTTATTTGGTTTATTATTCTATATTTTTGTTTTTTTTTTTAATTTTGTTTAATTATTCATGTTAATTAAATTTAATTACTTGTTTTCGAAAAACTCAATTATTTTTGTAAAAGGATTTTTATTTTTTTATTTATTTATTTTTATATGGATTTAAAATTCTAGTGTTTATGAATTTTAGTGTTTATAAATATCAATAAAAATCTATTTTAATTTTTAAATATAATTTTGAGGGTCAATCACCCATTAAATTGGTTTGATTTACTCAAAAGGTTGCATCTCACACTAAATCAAATTATATACATATGTGCAGGCCTAGTAAAACGTTCTTGTTTAAAATAATTTATTGTGCACTTAATTTGTTTTAAGTCATATCGATTTATATAAAGACATTTTAAAAACTAAAGTCATAGTAGAATAAACAAATAATATTAAAACCAAATTAATTAAAATGAATGATTTATCCTAATTTTAAACTAATGTTATAATATTTAAATTAAAAGTACATAATTTAAATATAATTTAGTGTTTATGGATATTAATAGCATAAATTATTTTTTATATTGTTTTCGTTGTGGTATTGTACAGTGACTGAGTGGGTGATAAATCGATAGTCGTGAGCTAAGGATTTTTGGTATAGGCGAGAATTTGACGTTGGTAGCTTAGTAAGTGCGAGAAGTTCGGGAGAAGCCATACATCTCAGGACTTGCACGGAGTTCTGCTATTCTTACAAAAGAATTTCTGTGAATTACAAGAAACATGGAATTGCGCCACGCGTATTTCATATGTGTTGTGTATATTAATATTATTATGTGTGATAATTTGGATATTATATGTTATTATTATCATTGAAAATATGATATTAATATTGTTTCATGATTTAACCAATAAAATAAATAAAAAGTAGTATTTTGATTAAGTCCATTCAAAAATAAATACTTTACATCATGTTATTAATACTTCAAATTTTTGAAAATTAAATAATAAATTATTTATAGTTTATTATCTTTGTTTAAGATTTTATTTTTAAAAAATTATTTCATTAAGAGGAAGGTGTGTGTGGGAGAGAGAGGGAGAGAGAAAGAGAGAGAGAGAGAGAGAGAGAGAGAGAGAGAGAGAAGTGGGGATGACATTAACGATAGTGCAATAAAGCAATCTAAGAAAAAAGGGACTAGGGCTAAAAAGACACTATCACAGAAGAAGAAAAAATGAAATCCTTCCTCCACCATCGGCTATCGATACATCCTCTTCCAACTGGTATTTGGTCAATGGAGTAGTGAAAGACATTCTACAAGAATTTGTAAACATCATGACCAAACATTTCATCAACTCGAGCAAGCAAGCAAGTAAAAAAATTGACAATTCAGAATAAAAATTTCTTGAGAAAGTCTCAGGACTGAGTTGAAGTACTTCTCAAGTACATTGATTCTTTGGGTGATGAACCGATTCAATCTGATCAAGAAGATGAAGAAATCTTAAGAAACCAAGGATGATGGATCTGATGTTTAGACCATTGTCTCTGTTATTGCTGCATAAAATCTATTTCTACTGTGTCTGTGTGATAATCTTTTGATACACTTTAATTTTATATGGATGACTGTAACTTGAATTGTAGGATTTAACTTTGAACTGTTGAGTTTTTGTACCTAACAAAAATAGTTTGTGCAGGGCGTATTTTACTACCTCGATGACAAAAGGAGAGTAGAAAAAAATGAATTGAATGAATGATGAATAGTATTAGACAATAATTAGGCTATGTTTAGTACTATTTTTAGTGTTGTTTTAAGGTTGGTTGGTGTTGCCCTATGGATTTCTCTAATAGTAATATTACTAAGCTGGTTCCATGATTGATGAATTGGTTTGAATGCTATCTTTTGTATAATTGTGGATATTGGTATAATCAGTGGCTATAGTTTCTACATAAACTTTGTTGTTTTAAAAAAAATTGATTTCAGGTTTAAAAAAAGCACTCATTCATGGGAGCTATCCGAATGAAAGAAAGGGGAGATCAGCATGATATATTGAATCATCGAAAGGAAGTATCATGAACTCTTTTTGTTTCTTTACAATTTATTTTATTTCATAATATTTGCCATCAAGAGAGAGATTGTTGAGATTGAAAAAAAAACAATAATTTGATGATGACCAACATTATAATTTTGGGTTAAAAGCCCAAAAGTGTGGTTGATATATGTGCTCATTGTGCAGAAAATCAAAATATGCAAAACAGACCCAAAACTCCTAAGAGCCAGCACTCATTCTCTTTTCTGGCCCATATCCAATGTGTCCAACACTCTAACTAAACATTCTATTCTCTCTTTTGATTGTAACTCACGTGACTAACCTTAAATCAAGGATGAAAAGTGTCACAAGTAAAAAAGGTATATTCTGATTAGGGTTCTATGAAAATGAAAAAGAAAATCACCATGTTCAAGCATCAAAAAGGAAAAAAGAAGAAAAGTCAGATGCTGGTGCCAAAAGCAAAAATCAAATCAAAGGTTGAATAAGAAAAAAAAAATCAACATAGTAATTCCATCTTTATGCTACCATTCTAGCTTGTTGAAGCTGTCCTCTTCTTGCATACACCATTCGGGTAAGAAGAAGAAAATAGAGGTTATGTATCTCTACTGTAAATTAAAGGTCACAATTAATACTTGGAGCCAAAGAATGGATTAATGGTTCAGATTTTTGAAGTTAAAGAAAAAAGAAAAAAGAGTAGCAGCTATTAAGGATTCAAGCTAACTCTATTTTCATGAATCATTGCTGCTGTTCTATCTCTCTTATGCGTATCTGCTCTTAATTTTGGGAAAGAAGAACAAAGTCAAAGGTGTTCAACCAGGCTCAAGTTTTGAAAGCTTTACTCTTATTTAAAAGGGTAAACAACTAGAAATTGAAGTAAGAAAAGTGAGCACACTATTTGAGTCTTCATATCTTTTGAGATATACCTTCTTCTCCTTCATGGTTTTACATTGAATTTTCTGTTCTTTAATTTTATCCTTCTTTATTTTCTTGTCAATGGAAAAAGGCAATTATGTGAGGCATAAAAAAAAAAGCCATTGAGAAAAAAGGTAAAGAGAGTAATCTTGGAGAAAAGCCAAAAAATGATTTCAAACTCTTTTATATATATTTCTGTTTTGTATTCATGATCCTAAGACGGTTCCTTTGCTAAGTTGGGTGAGCACTTAGTGGTTGAAAGTGTAGAGAGTGAACCTAACCAAATTAAGCTTGGGTAGAAGTTTAGTTTGTCCCTGATAGGATTGGGTAGAATCCTTGAATCAAGATATATGGCTATGTCATTTTCTCTTCTCTATTCTGTTTCTACTTTCGTTCGATATGAGACAAAATAAAATAGTCTCCTGTTTAATCCATCTTATAGAAGTCACAGTAACTCAGTTTATTCAAATGTAACTAATTTACTCTATTCCTGATCAATTGTGAAGAGACAAAACAAAATTGTCTCATGTATTATCATCTTAGCAGACTCAATAGCAATTCTGTTCTAAATCAAGTTTAAAGTTAAAGTACAAAAGTTTTAAAAGATGCCATAGATTCAACCGCCCTTCTCTAGTCCATTGATAACCTTCAATTTCCTTACACTGTCTAGAGACGTTAGAGGAATAAATAGCTTTGGATTTCTCAAAATTGACCCTCATACTAGACGCTTTGCAGAAAAGATTCATGGCATTTCAAACAAGTTGCACCTGTGATTTCTTTGCCTTACAAAATAAAATAAGACCGTCTTCAAACATCAAATGAAATATTGTTGACCCACCTCTAGATACTGCTACCAACTCCCAATCCCCATTATGCACTATTAATGTTTTTTATGACTCTTTCGTGGACATAATATAACCAAGGTACTATCGGTTCGTGTCGTATCTATATTATTAAGAATTATGAGGTAATAACTTCTATTCAAATCTTAAACTAATTTGTAAATATCATTATCTGTTAAATACTTAAACTGCTTTTTTATGTTTCACTTTGTTGAATAAAATTTTTGTTGAAATTTTTTTTACCAATGAGACCATAGGCCCAAGAAAACAAAAACTTAACACATCAGAGATCTGGAAAACTTCATTCCTCTAAAATCATTATCCAAAATGGTGGAGAAAGAAATGAGGGTTTCGTCGAAGAATTGCAAACCAGTTAGAGCAGAATGCACGAACTTTACGAGGAAATCAGCTGGGAAGTTAGTTTCCCTAAACGTGCACTTGAGGACGACCTCCCCAGGCTGATCCAAAAGAGACTTTATTGCTATCGTAAGGGAGGTAGCTATATGTCTCTGAGTTGAAGCTCTATGGATAAGTTGCAAGGCACAAATAGAGTCTGTCTCCATCACAAGCTTTTAATCCCTCAGCTCTGATGCCATCTTCAGTCTAATGTATAATCCTCACATCTCAACCATGGTAATGGTGGTAGTGCCAATATTCAAGAAGTAGATCACAATAAATCTGTTGTTTGAATTTCCTAGAAGACCATAGGACAAAACCATCTGTGTTAAACTTAATCCATCTCTTCAGTCGGTGTTCCCACCCATCAAACAAGATCTTGGGTGTCCCGATCGCTTTCTTGTTGGTCTCCATCATCTTCAAGGTAGCCTCATAGTTATTAGCTAAATTTCTGATAAGATTAGGCAATTATGAGCTCTCATTCGCTCTTTGATTAAAAATTAAGTCATTTCTATTCTTCCAAGCAATGTTATAGGTGATGATAAAAAGAATGGGATAATGTGTCCCATTTTGGTTGGGAGAAATTGCACAAAGTTTGGTCATCAACCAAGTGTGGATGTCTTAACTGAAGAAGCTACTTAGCTAATTGCTATTAACACTGCTCTCCGACATTCCCCGGATGTAAGGACAATCCCTGAGAACATGGAGTAATGTTTCGTTTTTCCCCGAACACCTAGGACAACTTCTGTCACTGATAAGACACCTCCTAACCCTCTTATAATTAGTCAAAAGGGCATTATGCATTATTAACCAAGAAAAGATTTTTAGACATTGTGACAGTTTGAGCCTCTAAATATGATTGAAATTCTACTATGGAATTCCTTTGTTAGTGTAGGATTTTTCATAGGCAGACTTGACAGAGAACTCCCCATTAGGTTCCGGGAGGCAACATATTGTATTTGAGCCAAGGTCCTGTTGTGGTGCCTTCATAGTGCAGATGATGTTTAGTATATGTTTCGAAAAATTTTGTCTTAGTAAATTCCAATTCCAGTGACCATCCAACTGCATAAACTCACTGATTTTCTCTTTTCCATTGTGCTCTTCTTCTCAACTACGAATGAGATCTCTTAAGAATTTAATACCCAGGACCTAGTGATTCTCTCAAAAGCTTATATTCTGGCTATTACCAATTCTCCAAATTACCTTGGTCTTGAACTTATCCCAAACTTTAGTAATACCTTTTCAGGCATTAGAGCAGTTTACCTTTTGGCTTACTAGAAGGATTTCTCCAACACCACAATTATACTTGGCTTTCATAATCTTGACCCACATGGAATCTTTGTTGTGAACTAAGTCCCAAGCGAGTTTGATAAGATAGAGGTTTTTGTATCTTGAGATTTTCGAAAACCTAGTCTTTCTCTATCATTCGACTTGCAAATAGAGTCCCAATTTAACAACTGGATCTTCCTCCCTTATTCAATTGAGTTCCAAAGAAAATTCCTACAAAGTTTGTCGATTTGGTCACAAACTTCTTTAGGGATTTTCATTATTTGCATCACGTAAGTTGGGATAGTGGAAAGAACTGACTGAACGAGAGTGCATCTTCCTACTAGCGACAAGGTTTTTATTTTTCAAATTGAGAGCTTTTCCTGTATCTTGTCAATGATAAACTAGAAGTGCTATTTATTGCATCTCTCATTTATGAGTGGAATGTCTAAGTATTTTTGCAAGTTGCTTGTAAGGTTAATGTCTATGTGAAGGATAAGCTCCTGTCCGATAATGTGATTCACATTCTTTGAGAGAAAGATATAAGACTTTTGAAATTCACCCTTTGACCCAAGCTCTCGCAAAATAGCTTGAACGCATCTTTAATAACTTGAGCCTGATTCTTACTTTCTTGGGCAAAAAGAACGAGTCATTTACAAAGCATAAATGAGATAAATTAGGAACACCTCTAGAAAAGGTTATGGGCTTTTATTTTTTTATCATTAACCAAAGAAGTGATGAGATAAGAAAGCCTTTCAATACAAAGGATGGGGAGAGAAAGTTTCCCTGTCTAATTCTTCTGATAAGTCTGAACTCTTCTGAAGGGCACTCATTCTAAATTAGGTTCATAGAGGAGGTGAAAATACAGTGATATATGATGCTAATCACATTTTCTAGAATGTTCAAATCTTTAAGAGTGTCAACTATAAAATCCTATCCAAGTTTTTCATAGGCCTTCTCTTGGTCTATTTTGATTGCTATACGATATTTTCCATCTTTTCTTGTTCTCATGGTATGGATCACTTCCTGAGCAACCAAGATATTGTATGCACTAAACCTGCCAAGCATGAAGCTAGCTTGGGTGTTGGAAATAATATAAGACATGTGAGGTTTAAGTCGCTCAACAATAATCTTAGTAAGAATTTTATAGCACACATTACATAAGCTAATCAGCCTAAACTGAGCAAAATTTTTTAAGAAAAGAACTTTAGGTATAATAAATATTAGAGTTTGATTAACTCCCTGAATAAAGGCTGGCACTCTAAAAACATTTTGAATCTAGTTGATTAATGAGTTTTTAATCTTTTTCCACAAGAATTGGTAAAACTTTCTTAGTAGGCCATCACTTCCTGGAGCCTTCCAGCTTAAAAACAACATACTTCACCTCCTCTTGAGTCACCAGTCTACCAATCTCTTTCAAATCTCCATATGAGATTTTTGCGAATTTACCTGACAGAGAAAAAAGAGAATAATCAGTATTATTTGTATAGAGAGACTTAAAGAACAAAACACCCATACTCTTAAGGGTAATAAGATCATTAATCTAGTTCCCACTAGTATTGATAAGGGCGATAACTTTATTCCTCCTTTTATGACCATTAGCTCTTTGATGGAAGTACTTTATATTTTTGTCATCGAATTGATGACGTTATAGCGAGACCCTGCCAATAACATTTTTTTGAATAATAAAAACCTCATACTCTTTTCAAAGGTCCTTTTTTTTTAATTTATCAAGGAAATGGTTATAACCAAAAGACAACTTGCGACGTATCCCTTTCATTCTGTACATAAGCCGATTCTTTTTCTTGCACGGTTCTAGACTTTCACTTTCTCCACAAAGGATTTGATATTTTGTATAAGATCCCCTTGTTTATCCCAACTATCTTCTACGAGATTAAGATATTTCTCGTGAAGAACCCAATGGGTAAGGAACCTAAAGGACTTTTCTTTCCTATCGATTACCATGTGATTAAAATTTAAGAGAATAGGGAGATGGTCTGATTTGAGCTTTGGAAGATGCCTAACACCTACAAAAGGGAACAAATTAGAGAACTCTAAGTTACACAAAAATTTATCGTCTTTTTTGGTCACGCCTCTTTGCCAAGTGAATTGGGGTCCAGAAAAGCACATATCACTCAGACCAAAGTTAAGGATACACTTGTTTAATTTTTCATAATCTTAGAGCATGGTGGAACTGCCTCTCATGTCATCAATGGAGAGAATCGAATTAAAATCTCTTTTGATGCACCAGGGCTCTAAGATACTAGTGGCCATCTCTTCAAGGTCATCCCATAAAAGTTTTCTGATAGTAAGCTGATGGTTGTCATAGATTATTGTAAACCACCGAAATTCATGGGTAGGATCAAAAATATTAGATGAACAAACTGCTTCTATCCTCTCATCAGTTCAATGTTCCAAACAGATTTGTTCCAGTGGCACCAAGCGCCCCCCTTTGCGTGCAAATCCATTTGTTTCACTGATGTACCATGAGTCAAAACCCCATTTTTTAATGACATTAGTTTCTTTTTGATGCAAGAGCATATATCTTTACGTTTGTATTATTAATTAAAGTATTCTAATTTAGCATATGTTATTATATTGTATTATGAGTTAGTCTTACATTGTCCAAGTCATGAAGATTTCTCCCTTTCCTACTCGTATAAATATGCATATGTACTCTTTTTGCTTATCAAGTTGAGTTGATTAGGTTATATTTAAATAAGATATGTAATTATTTTTCTCTTGGCTCTTTTGAGAGTAAGAGATGCATCATTGGCTTAGCCAACCAAAGTGAGTTCTTGACTATTTTCATCACAGTGGGGTTGTTAATCTCGCCAAAATTGGTTTCCAAACGACGCCCCGGCATCAGTTTAGTATCAGAGCAAGGTTGGTCCTCGACTTGGTCCAGTAAAATTTTATTTGTCTTATGGGTACGGGTCTTTAGTGTGGTGCTCTCATTGTTGGTACGAGTCGTCGTCAGTACAGATTGTCTACTACGGAGTTTCAGGTAATATCGTTCTTTTCGCTTCTTTTGGTGCCTTTTCTATTGGTGATTATCTTTAGTGCCTTCACATCATTATCATCATTGGTGCATTCCCATCATTGTTGTGCATCATCATCATCATAACATTGGTGCAAGCATTAACATCATTGCATAGTAGTAAAAGATGGTTCCAAAGTGTAAAACTACTCAACACATTGAAATAGAGGAATTATGCCATCAAGTTAAGGAGTTACAAGAGAAACTTACAAAATATGAAGCCGCTCAAAATAATCATGGCAAGCAGAGTGATGACAGTACTTCTAACAAAGAGGATAATGCAAATTCATTTCATTATTCTTCTTCGTCTGAAGATTTGTCCACACGAAGAGCACGACACAACAACACGAAAGCTAAAGACTTAGGAGACTCTAACCAGATGATTTCATCGACTGACTTTGCCTAGTGAAAAGAGTGTTCAGGTTAAAAGACATTCTGGATGACAAGTGCGTGAAGCTTGTAGCAATCAAGTTAAAGAAGCATGCGTCAATATGGTGGGTGAATCTCAAGCGTCAGTGAGAAAGAGAAGGAAGAAGAAAGATCAAGACATGAGATAAAATGCATTGTGAACTCAAGTGAAAGTTCCTTTCTGAACATTATAAGCAAGACACTTTCATCAAATTTCACAATTTGAGGCAAAAACCATTATCTATAGAAGAATATACAATAGACTTCAAAGAGTTGCTTATGAAGTGTGACATTTACGAGCCTGAAGAACAAACAATTGCTTGTTATCTTGGAGGACTGAACCCAAATTTTTTTTATGATGTTCAGCTGCAACCATATTGGACCTTGGATGATGACATTAGGTTGTTATTAAAGATTGATAAGCAAATATCACAAAAGAGTAACATTCAGTCACTAAAGGACAAAGAAGTCATCCTTGATGTTCAATAATAAATGAAGATATGATATTTTATAAGCAACAAGGAGCGTGGATCATTAGGTAAGAAGTGCTTCAAATGTCAAGATTTTGGGCATGTTGCTGCTGATTGTCCAAATAGAAGGGTTATCACTCTTGTCAAGGAAAAGATTAACAAAGAACCAATCAAGGAGCAAGAGATGGAAGGTGAGGTTAACTGTGCTATTGAAGAAGTTCCACCATTCCAGTAGATTATGGAGAAGATTTAGTAGTTCGTTGAAACTTGAATACTGCAAGGGTAACAGAAGACGAGCGTTGGCGACGCCAGAACATCTTTCATACAAGATGCACTATTGAAGAGAAGGTTTGCAAGGTCATCATAGATAGCAGAAGTTATGAAAATATTATTTCAAATTATATGGTAGACAAACTGAAGCTTCTAACTGAGTTACATCCTCATCATTACAAGTTACATTGGTTAAAAATAGAGAATGACGTTAAAGCAATAGAGCGATGTTGTGTCCAAGTTTCTATGCGAAGTACATACAAGGATAAAGTGTGGTGTAGTGTCATCCCAATGGATGTGTGTCACTTACTGTTAGGTCGTCCTTGGGAATATGATCGTCGAGCTATTCATGATGGCTTCAAAAATACATACTCTTTTATCAAACATGGCAAGAAGATTGTATTAACCCCGTTATGACATGTAGATGGTCAAAAGAATCAAGTTGAGCTATGTCTTTTTACATCTTTCAAGATCAAATGCACTCACTAATGGGATCCTTTGCTACTACAAGCTGAGCCTTTTTCAACCCAGGAAGGATAATACAGGAGCTCTTTCCAACCTAGGGAGAATGATGCAAGAGCATATATCTTTATGTTTGTGTTATTAATTAAAGTAGTCTAGTTTAGCATATATTGTAACATCCTACCACACAGAGCTTTATGCTTAAGTTCGTAAATCAGAGATAGTGTGGTATTACGACCTCTAAAAGTAAAATACACACACACACACACACACACACACACACACACATGAAAAATAGTTTAACTAGGAGCCTTGAAGGAAAAGTTGAACAAAATAGAACTTGAAAGTCGCATTATGATGAGCGGATATTTTATACGCTTTTTGGCATCATTTTCATATAGTTTTTAGTATGTTTTGTTTAGTTTTTATTAAATTTTTATAGGTTTTAGTGTTAAATTCACAATTTTGGATTCTACTATGAGTTTTTATGTTTTTTGCAATTTCAGATAATTTCTGGATGAAATTGAGGAGTTGGAGCAAAAGTCTGATTCAAAGACAGAGAAAGCACTGCAGATACTATCTGGATCTGACCTCCTTGCACATGGATCTCATCAAAGAGGATCCCCTAGCCAGCGTTCAATGCCCTAGAGACCTTTTAGCACATGGATCTCATCAAAGCTCAGCCCAAACACTTAACAAGTGGTCCCCAGAAGTAGATTTTAGCACTAAAAAGACTGTTTTACCCTTACTAGTTATTAGTTTAGTATTTAAAGTAGAAGATCACTCTTTGTTAAGGATCTTCGCCCATCATTCAGCATATTTTCGTTTTACACTTTGTATTTTCCTTCAGTATGAGTTTCTAAACCTCCTAGGTTGAGGGGAGGAGCCCTACTGAGTCTTATGAATTAATAAAAGCATTACTGTTTCTTCTTCGATCCGTGTTTGATTTATTTCTAAGATGCATACTAGTTCTTCAACATGGTGAATAGGATGACCAGTGACAATCAGCTCTGTTCATCTTACTAGGACCGCGTGCTTGATAACCACCATTGTCTACTTGGGTTCGTGTGAATACGTGGCTGGAAAGTGCAAACCGCCAGCTTGATTATGCATCTCTTAGACGGCTAATCCACGACTTCGTTGGAGACTTCTCGAGACACCAATTTAGCCAATTTTCAGGGAGATTAGGGTCTCTGTGGTAGAGGCTAGAACCCAAAGAAGCAGCATTCTCTGATCCGGAAGATTCGACCTTGTCTGTGGCGTTTTGAGTAGGATCGCCATGAGAATGAACTGCTAGAGCTTCACCTCTGTCAGATTGGATGACCACGGCCAATGGCGTTTGATCTGGAGCAGAGGAGATTGACAACCATAGCCCATTGCGTTGATCACATACAGCCTGCCATAGAAGAAATCACTCACAAGCAAAGAAGACAGTAATATCAGAGTTAATTCAGAAAGACAAAGCAACTCAAATCCTCAACTATATTCCTTTTACTGATTCTATCCTAATTCATAAATACAAATTAAGAATAGTTTCCTTTATCTGCCTGACTAAGACTTGCAAGATAACCATAGCTTGCTTTAAACCACAATCCTCGTGGGATCGACCCTGACTCGCTCAGGTATTACTTGGACGATCCAGTGCACTTGCTGGTACAGCTATACGAAGGTGTGGGGATTTGTGCACCAAGTTTTTGGCGCCGTTGCCAGGGATTGTTCGAGTTTGGACAAACTGACGGGTTGTCTTGCTCCCTAGATCAGACATAGAAGCTTCCTTTCTTTCTTTCTTTTCTTCTTTTCTTGTTTATGACCAGGAACAGGGATAAAGAGCCCCTCTCTGATCTTGATCCTGAACCTGAAAGGACTCTGAAGAAAATCTTACAACAAGCTAGAGCACAACATTCTGGAAGAAACCTTTCATAAAATCTTGAATAAGAAATAAAGGACATGGCCGAACCTGAAGGAGATGCCAGAAAGGTTCTTGGTAACTTTACCATGCCTACCTCTGACTTTTATGGTAGAAGTATCTCTGTACCTGTCATTGGAGCTAACAATTTTGAGCTTAAGCCTCAGTTAGTCTTTCTTCTGCAGCAGAACTGCAAGTTCCATGGACTTCCAATGGAAGATCGACGTCAGTTCATAGCTAAATTCTTGCATATCTGTGATACTATAAAGACTAATGGAATAAATCCTAAAGTCTAAAAGCTTATGCTCTTTCTCTTTGCTGTAAGAGATAGAGCTAAGATATGGTTGGATTCCCAACCAAAAGAGAGCTTAGATTCTTGGGAAAAGCTGATTAACACTTTTCTAGTTAAATTCTTTCCTCCTCAAAGGATGAGCAAGATTAGAGTGGAAGTTCAAACCTTCAGACAAAGAGAAGGTGAATCCCTCTATGAAGTTTGGGAAAGATACAAGCAATTAATCAGGAGATGTCCTCCTGACATGCTCTCGGAATCATCTATCATAGGCGTGATCTATGATGGTCTATCTGAGATGTCCAAAATCTCATTGGACAGCTCTGCAGGTGGATCACTCTACTTGAAAAAAACACCTGTAGAAGCAAGAGAACTCATTGAGATGGTTGCAAAAACCAATTCATGTGCACTTCTGAAAGAAATCCTGTAAACCATGGGACCTCTCAAAAGAAAGGAGTTCTTGAAGTTAATGCTCTGAATGCCATATTGGTTCAGAACAAGATCTTGACCCAACAGGTCAATATGATCTCTCAGTATTTAACTAGAATGCAAATTGCAGCTGACAATACTCAGGAAGCTTCTTCTGAAGTGGAAGCTTATGATCCTGATCAACCCACCATGGAGGAGGTGAATTACATGGGAGAACCCTATGGAAACACCTATAACCCTTCATGAAGGAATCATCCTAACATTTCATGGAAGGATCAACAGAAGCCTCAGCAAGGCTTCAATAATAATCAAGGTGGAAGGAACTAGAATAGGTTCAATAACAGACCACCATTTCCATCTTCTCAAAGGAATATGAAAACCTCTAAGTAGAGCCTTTCTGACTTAGTAACTCTAGTTTCCAGCCTCTCTAAGACCACTCATAGTTTTATTAATGAAACAAGGTCCTCCATTAGATACTTGGAGGTACAAGTTGGTCAACTAAGTAAGAGGATCCGTGAGACTCCTCCTGACACTCTTCCAAGCAACACTGAGGTGAACCCAAGAGAAGAGTGCAAGGTCATCACCACTGAGGCTGAGGACGAGGCCGAATCTGGAGAGAATGGAAAGGCATTAAACACTAGGGAAGAACATATCACTAGGCGTTCAATGCCCAATCTGGCAGCAAGCCTAGAACTAAACGCTAGTGAGGAACCCCTCACTGGGCGTTCAATGCCTATCCTGGCAGCAGAGCTGGCGTTGAACGCCAGCCAGGGAGCAATGGCTGGGAGTTTAACGCACAAACATCTAAGAACTCTGGCGCTGAACGCCAGTGAAGAACCCCTCACTGGGCGTTCAACGCCCAAACAGCCAGGGAAGCTGGCGCTGAACGCCAGTGGGGAACCCCTCACTGGGCATTCAACACCCAACCAGCCAGGGAAGCTGGCGCTGAACGCCAGCAAGGATACCCCTACTGGGCGTTCAACGCCCAAAAGGATAGAGGAACTGGTATTTAATGCCAGTAAGGGTGCACAGCATGGGCGTTCAACGCCCAAAGAGCTAACAGAGCTGGCATTGAACGCCAGTAAAGGCACACCTTCTGAGTGCTCAATTCCCACTCAAGAAACCCCCATCCTAGAACCAAAGGAAGCCAAGGCTCATATAAAGACTATAGAGGATCCTTTGCATGCACTTCTGCAGTGCATGAGTTCTGATGAATACTCATCATTTGAAGAGGATGAAGACACTAGGGAAGAGCAAGTTACTTGGTACCTAGGAGCTCTCATGAAGCTAAATGCCAAGCTCTTTAGTACAAATCCTTTGGAGGATGATCCTCCACTGCTTACCAAAGAACTCCATGCTTTGGCTCAGCAGAAGCTACCTCAGAAGCTTCCAGATCCTGGACGCTTCCTGATTCCTTGCACCATAGGCACCATGACCTTTGAAAAGGCTCTGTGTGACCTAGGTTCAAGCATCAACCTCATGCCACTCTCTGTAATGGAGAATCTGGGCATCATTGAGGTAAAAGCTGCAAATATCTCACTAGAGATGACAGATAAGACAATGAAGAAGCCATATGGCTTAGTAGAGGATGTATTGGTAAAAGTTGAAAACCGCTACATCCCTGTAAACTTCATAGTCTTAGACATAGGAGAGGATGAGGATGACTCTGTCATCCTTGGAAGACCTTTCCTAGCCACTGCTAATGCCATCATTGATGTGGCTAAGGGAGAACTGACTCTACAACTAGGGGAGGACCAAATCTTGTTCAAGATTCCTCATCCCAATTTTCCCTCTAATAAAAGAGAGATAACTGTGCAACACTTTGTATTTTCTTTCAGTATGAGTTTCTAAACCTCCTAGGTTGAGGGGAGGAGCCCTGCTGAGTCCTATGAATTAATAAAAGTATTACTGTTTCTTCTTCGATCCGTGTTGGATTTATTTCTAGGATGCATACTCGTTCTTCAACATGGTGAATAGGATGACCAGTGACAATAAACTCTGTTCATCATACTAGGACCGCGTGCTTGAAAACCACCCGTGTCTACTTGGGTTCGTGTGAATACGTGGCTGGAAAGCGCAAACCGCCAGCTTGATTATGCATCTCTCAGACGGCTAATCCACGACTTCGTTGGGGACTTCTCGAGACACCAGTTCAGCCAATTTTTGGGGAGATTAGGGTCTCTGTAGTAGAGGCTATAACCCAAAGAAGTAGCATTCTCTGATCCGAAAGATTCGACCTTGTCTGTGGCGTTTTGAGTAGGATCTCCATGAGAATGAACTGCTAGAGCTTCACCCTCTGTCAGATTGGATGACTACGGTCAATGGTGTTTGATCTGGAGTAGAGGAGATTAACGACCATAGACCATGGTGTTGATCACATATAGCCTGCCATAGAAGAAATCACTCACAAGCAAAGAAGACAGTAATACCAGAGTTAATTCAGAAAGACAAAACAATTCCAATCCTCAATTATATTCCTCTTGCTGATTCTATCCCAATTCACACATACAAATTACGAATAATTTTCTCTATTCGCCTGACTAAGACCTACAAGATAACCATAGTGTGCATCAAACCACAATCCTCGTGGGATCGACCCTGACTCGCTCAGGTATTACTTGGACGACCTAGCGCACTTACTGGTACAACTGTACAAAGGTGTGGGGATTCGTGCACCATATTACACTCGAACGGTTAAGCGTGGAAGAAACAGATAACAATGTACAGAAAAGACAATGTACACACATTCGCGTCCTGCATCTGAAAAAAATAGAACATGTATAGAATGAGAATCAGGGTTCTCAATATGGTAAAGGTACCCATATATATAATACATAATGTCCCAAAAACCAGAGGCATTTCAAAAACTCCAACAACTTATATCCAAACCTAGAATTCACAATAAACCAGAAATATGGTGACTATATCTAAGGATTCTAGTATAAATCTTTCTTTTCTGTTCTCTACAAACCTCCATATCACCAAGTGGAACAACCCCCAGCGACTCCTCCACCTGTCTAAGGGATCTCAAAAAAATAAACACAAGCAAGACAGACAAGAAAATTACAAATATGGAGAGCAGATACAACAAATAGATTAGGTAGCAGTTATTTACAGTTAAGCAAATAGGCAAGCCAAAACAAATGCATACCCAAACAAAACACACAAGTGCGTATGATGCATGTCTGCCCTATGGCTAATGAGCTCATTTTTTAGTTATACAGCCAAACCCGACATGTCTGGTAGCTAACCCGGACATTGTCTCTCAAGCACAATAATCTCAGCACATTGGCTGACTGTTAGAGAGAGAGTGCCCTATCACCATTAGAGGAAATACGTGTCCTGTCACCATTAGAGAGAATACGTGTCCTGTTACATGCAACCAGTGAGAAATCATAGACAAGTGGGATCGACCACCGTCCTTGCCAAACTTATCACTTTCATTGTCTTTTTATCCATTTCATTCTTAATCTTATCTCACTCCATCCAAGGTCACTATTGTAATCAATCAATATCATCATCAGCATCAATCATCTCTCAAAGTCTCAACATTCATAAATATATATATTCACATAATTCGCATCATCATTACATCATTCAATAGTATTGGTTCATCATTAACTCAATTTTCCACTCCACAATCTCTCTCAATATCAATCTAACTTTCCCAATATGTTGGCTATTATTCCGAAGCCTAAAAAAAAAAACTAGCTATCAGACCTTAAACAGGATTTATAGAGGTTTGGAAAGTTAGAAGAATTGGTTAAAAATTGAAAAATATAACTTTGGCAAAACAAGATGGTCATGTGTACGCATGCCACCCGCATACGGATAAGTTCAAAAGTTGCAAAGGTCGTGTACACGAACCACATTCGCGTACGCAAGAATTTTGGGCAGAGGTGTTGGCTCGTGTACGCAAGACACCTGATGTGTACGCGAGATTTCAAAAATTACCATTCTCCCGTACGCATGATCTCCGCATACACAAGAGTATGGATAGTGCCATGGACTTGTGTATGCATTACATTCCCCACGTACGCATGAATGTGAATTTCTCCAAAAAGCTGTTAAGTTCAGAAAATCAGTTTTTCATACCAAACTTCAAACGCGCATAACTTTTTCGTTAAAAATTATTTTCAGTCTATTCTTCAAACGTTATAAACTTCATGAACCCAATTTTTAGTAAAGATAAGTTTCACAAGATTTAGGACTCCAGAAGCTAAGTTATAGCCCACCAAAGTTGGTCAAAAATCGGTTTTTACAAAACCTTACAAATCCTCTAGTTTTCCAAAATTCTCAATACAAACCAAATCACTTACAACCAAATCCAATCCCAAGCATCCACATATAACACCAAATACTAGTCCCCTACTTATCAATCACCCAAACACCTAAATTCTTCAATTTACATCATTATACTCATCATATATCACATATATACATATTTAATGACTTCACAATCATTTCAACACCTTAGTTCCTCAATTCACATCATTATACTCATCATACATCACATATATACACATTTAACCACTAATTCCAACAATTCAGAGCATCCAAGCCTATATTATGGCAACTAGCCTAAGTTTCACGCAACATTAGATATTAACTACAAGAAACCAAAACCATACCTTGGCCAATTTTCTCCCAAACTCAAAGACCACCCAAAAACTCTTTTCCACAAGTTTTCAAGCCTCCAAAGCCAACTCAACAAGCTTCCAGCCACTAGAGTTTAGTTCCAAGCACACCACTTTGCCAATTTGACTTCAATTCAACATAAATCCAATCAAGTTTCATATAATGTACTAAAATCAAATACTAGAGTTTACTAATTCATCAATTCATGAAGGTTAGTGATTTTTTTACCTTATCCATTGATGATTAGGATAAAATCTAATGATTACCCAATGCTAGATTACACCTAACTCATCAAAATCACGAAAATCTCTCAAAACCCATAACCAAAATACGAATTCATAATGGAAGAGGGAACTGGGCAAGAAATACAAAGATTTTTACTCTTTTTTTCAAATAGAATTGAAGAGCTTGGTGAGATGAACGCGTAGCCACAAATGGTGCAGCGATCGGAGCTCCAGATCAAAAGTTATGATCGATTGAAGTTGGAATAGAAAAGATGATTTAGGTTCCACTCATTCTCTTCTCTTCTCACCGTTCTTCAATCTCTCTCTCTCACACATAATAGGGCACAAATGTGTGCTAAATATGGGTTATATGGGTTGGGCCTTGGGCTTAATATTGATCCAGTTCAACCAGTTCGGCCCGTTAGTCTAATTTTGAGACAAATTCTTTAAAACTAGTGTTTTAATTCGTATTTTAAATATTTTTACTTTTTCAAATTAAAAAAAAAATGCAAAATTAATGAAGAGAGCAAACTAGGCAAAAAATTTCGAGTTGCTTACCACTTTGTTCAAATAGAATCAAAGAGAATTTCGAGAGAAACGTATGGCCATAAACAGCTCGTCAATCAGAGCTCTGGAGCAAAAGTTATGGAGTTTCAAAGATGGTGATAAATAGTAAACAAGCTTCTCTTCTCCCTTCTCTCCTAGGGCTTTGTTTATGTTTTAGTGAAATGGGTAAGAGTGTGCTGAAGTGTGGCTAAATAGGGGTGTTAGTGAGTGGGCCCTAGGCCCAACATGGACCCGATTCACTCGTTTTAACCTGTTGACCTAATATAGGCCAAAACCTTTAAGATTAGCGTTTTAATTCATCTTCTAATTATTTTTACTTTCCCTAATTATAAATTTTAATTTTTTTAATTTTTTTACTCATAATTAATTTATTAGTTAATTATTTATTAATTTACAGGGTTTTACATATGTTATTATATTATGTTACGAGTTAGTCCCACATTGTCCAAGTCATCAAGGTTTTTTCCTTCCTACTAGTATAAATATGCATATGTACCTTTTTCGCTTATCAAATTGAGTTGATTGAGTTATATTTAGATAAGTTGTGTTCTTATTTTCCTCTAGTCTCTTTTAAGAGTAAGAGGTGCATCTTTAGCTTAACCAACCAAGGTGGGTTCTTGCCTATTTTCACCATAGTGAGATTGTTAACCTCTCCATGATTGGTGATCCAAACTAATGCCACCCAAACTTGGGGAGGTTAACAACCCCAATATGGTAAAAATAGCAAAGAATTTACCTTGGTTGGCTAAGCCAAGGGTGCACCTCTTACTCTCAAAAGAGTCTAGAGGAAAATAAGCACACAACTTATTTAATAATAACTCAATCAACTCAACTTGATAAGCAAAAGGGGTATATATACATATTTATACTACTAGGAAAGGGAGAACTTTCATGGCTTGGACAATGTGGGACTAACTCATAATATAATATAATAACATATGCTAAACTAGACTACTTTTAATTAATAACACAAACATAAAGATATATGTTCTTGTATCATTCTCTCTAGGTTGGAAAGAGCTCTTGCATTACTTTGATACTTGAAATATGAGTTTCAACAAAAACACAAAAGTAAATTTTGTAACAGTAAGAGAGGTGTTTGATAATTTGAGGAAATTCCTTTAATGAAGTTTATTTACAATTTCAAATTATAATATTCATAATTAATATAATAAGATAAGGTGAAACAAACTCCTGATCAAAAGGGATATCAAGCCTCCATGGGCTTAGGACTTGAGGAAGACTCCTCCCTTTCCATCATTTGCTCCTGTAATTCCATGTCCTCTACATCTAGTGGTTTTTCATAGTCTCCAGGATCTAGGGGTTGATTTTTGATTCCTTTCCTCACATCTCCCTATGCACCTCCTCCCATTATGCTTGCAATTAAAGAGGTTGTGATGCTATCAGAGATATTTGTGGTAGAAATAAATTCTCTACTTTGGTGTTTACTTGCAATAACTTTTTGTAGGATGCTAAATTTTTTCAATATTCTTGATGTTTTTTCTCATTTTTTCCTTTTTGAACTAAGTGGTCAGATTTTTTCGCTAATTTATTAAGTCTGCTGCCTTCTTCTCCTTGTTCGATTTGTTGTTTCTTCTGAACTTGGGCTCCTTTCTTCCACATACCAATATCAGTAGCCTTTTCTCTGTTGGTCTGGGTCCCACTCTTCAGTTTTTAGTTCTGTTTTAGATATGTTGTATAATATTGGGTTTGGTTGCGCTTTGTTTACTATTCCTACATTCTGCAAATCATGTATTATTTGTATTAATAGGGTTACCTTCCATAATTGCCTCAATATTAATGTTGTGACAGTTGGAGGATTTTGATTCTTCATCATAAAGAACTTGATATCTAGATGAGTAAAAGCTCTCTTTTTTTAACATTTCGAATCACCTCATATCTTAGTTTGGTTCTCCTCTGATTTCTCTTGACCAACATCCATGCCCCAAATGGGTTCTCCTCTATTAAGTTCTGATTTTTACCATTTCCATCTGTCATATCTTGAGACCCAGCAGCCCCTTCTTGATTTTATGCCTGGACAGATTCTTTCCCTTTTTGTTGATGTTCCTCTAACGACTCTTTCTGGTGGTCGGCACTGCCCTAGCTATCACTATGTTACTTGTGCTGACCATCTTTCATGGCAGTTTCTACCATTTTTGTTAACATATAACCCATCAACTCATCACAATTTTTCATTTTATGGCCATGACGACCAAACTTAAAGAAAATATGATTAAGCTCTTCATAATCGAGCTTGATGTCTTTTCCAAGAGCTGAGAATGATAGAACCAACTTTATTATCAAATCTAACTCCACATAAATCCAAGAAAACTTTCCTCTTAAATTTATGGAGGTAGGCTCATCGTCTTTTAGCATGGTTCCTAAAACTTTTTCCACTTTTCAAAAGAAGTATTTGTTGTAAAGTTTAGCCAGAAGATTCGGAATCCTTACCCAAACAGCTACTTTTCAGATACCATGCTTGGGAATGAAGAGGGGTCTTCACCTTTGAACTAAAAGATAGTGGCCTGCTATCATCCAAGGTCCTTCAAACAATTCATGCACATAGTCTTTTTGATGAAAAAATTGACCAAAAAGAAATTCTCTTCTAAATCCTCGAGTCTGACCACATCTTTCTTTGCCCATCTTTTTTTGCACCCATCTTTCTATTTTACCACAATAAAAAGTTCTTCGTCCATGACTTATACAAGCCCTCTTATTCTTCCAAAAAAACCTTGATATTTGTTTTAGGATGAAAAAGAGCATTTAGAACAAAATTTATAATATTTTTATCTTTATAGTCTCATAGTCTTCCGTGACTAGTTTAGTAATTTCCTTTGGGTTGAGGGTGTCAAAGCCTCCACCATATCTTAATATGAAACCTTTTGGCAAGCATTTCTTTCATGATTCCTATCAGTTTCGTTGACATTTGATTGATCTGTATGCATATCAATCGCATCACTCTGTTTTGGTACCTCCTTCACCATATCTTCTGGTGCTTCTAGCCACTAGATCTTCTTGTTTTGGTGACCTCTTTTCTAGTTCGCTAAAGAAAGTTTCATAGTTCATTTTCTATCATTAATATTGTAATTTTATTGGAAAAAATAACGTTCTTCTAAAAAAAGTTTTTAAAATGATAGAGATATAACCATTTATGTTACTTCCTTCTATTTTATGATATAAGAACTCTATATTTGAAAAATTTAGAGTTAAATCCTTATTGAACCTTAAAAGAAAATAAAAATGATATAAAACAAATAAAAAAAATTTAGGCAAAAAATCAAGCAAATAAAAAAAAGTTCTAAACTCTTTCTCGAGGGTTTGCAGGTTGTAGAGACAATATGAGAGACCCCTTCAATTTGATTAATCTAATATTTCCTGTTACTTCTTTATTTGTTTTATTAATTTTTAATTTGTTCTTTTTTTTGTTTGTTTGTTAAATTTACCTACTAAATTAACATTCACTTAATAATTTACCATGTTTCATTAAGAGATTTATCCTACTTTTAACCTGGTTAAAATCCTGGTCGGTTCCTATTATACCTTCCATATGTCTTGTTTCCATTGGTCTCCACCATATAACCAGCTTAGCCATGAAAACAACCTAACCACCACAGAAGTCACCTACTTAATTCATTCAATTTCATGGAACATTACTTGTAAATTCATGTTCAATCCGTTCCTCTCACACGCGGTTATGATTTGCGCTTAGAGGAGAAGAATAGCAACGTAGCCTAGCTAATATGGTAGATCAAAATACAGGATCTATTACTAGAACATGCTAACGGTGAGTGATAATAAAAATTAGTTTAATCATGGTTGCCTCAAAAATTAGTAAACAATTATTTTGTAAGTAGTAAGTTATTAACCGAATAATATTGGGAAGTTCCGCACTATTTCTTTTATAATTTGAACACGAGGGTCACCATCGCTTCACCTTCCAAACTATTTCGAAGAATACACAGGGGTCAGCCAACGTAAAAATTTTCTAAATGATTTAAGACGATGCCTATAGATATCAAACTGACTTATTTTTTTCGAATTGATTTTTAATTGAAATATATACCTGAACTTCTTAATAAATATAAAACTTCACAGAACTTCCATGTATTTTGCTGGCACCTTTAGGTACAAACTACTAGTTTTATAAAATATTTGCAGTTGGTTTATGTGACAGTCGAAGCTATACTAATTTAGATTAATAGTTGGAGAAATGAGATATTTATATTATTAATAAACAAAGAAAAAAGTAGGAAGGTTTTTAATTAATGAG
>NC_029788.2:32492791-32502635 GCF_000816755.2 Arachis ipaensis
TATTATAATACTAATAATAAAAATAGGGTTAATACTCAAAATCGTTCCTGAAAGATCACGCGTTCTCCATTTTCGTCCTCGAATGATTTTTTTAATCAAATTAGTCTCTGAATAATTTTTTTTTAAATCGCGTTCATCCTTCGGTTAACCTCATGACGCTGCCGTTAGAAATCTGCTGACATGGAACGTGAGCTGGCAATACATGTAACATCTGACATGGTATGTATGTTGCTGTCGAGATATGTTTAGGGTATTGTATCAATTTAGTCCCTAAGTCTCAAATAAATAAATCCTAATTCCCATCCTCCCACGAATATGAATGCCTTGCTTGAGCGTTGTCGCAGACCCAGCAGCTGTTGAGGGAGGAGGAAGTTGATTTCGGTGCCATGATGGGGAGCGGAAGTGGAGGTCCCAGTGGTGGGTTGTCGTCGCACTCACATGGTAGCTATACTTCAAGCTCGTCCATGCGAAGAAGAAGGAAAAACTACGAGGAAACCTATTTCTGCGATTTAAAAACTTTGATTAAGAAATTTCGGACATCACAAAATCCAGATAGGTTGTTTCATACTTGTCCAAGATATCGGGTGAGTTTAATTTTGTATGAATGATAGCATCATCTTAGCTTTCACTCTTTATGTGGGGTTAACAGTTTTATTCAATGTTTTCAGAAAGCGAGCCATTGCAATTTTTTTAAATGGGTCGAAGAAAATAAACCTGTACCTGTTGCAGAAGGTCCAAGGGGAGTCCCAGAAAATGAAGGAGAACTGGACATTAATTATGAAGATTGGAAGGAAATATATTTATGCATCACTCACATTGTCATATATAAAGAAGTAAATGGCAAACTAGAGACATAAAAAGATAATAAAGTTCCTAAAATTTTGTAATATAAAGTGTTAATATGAAGTTCCCAACATTGTGTTTGTCACCACAAAAGATAGTAAAGTTTCTAAAAGTGATTCTGTAGAAACACTTCATACCAAGACAAAATATGCATCCAAAATAAAGGCCTTACAAAATAGTGAGACTTGATAGTGTTTAACACAAACATATCTTTCCTAATTTATTAGCCTTATACAAAAAAAAAAGCATATGTTCTGATGATGGTCTTCAGATAGCGTCATCTTTTTTCCTTGGCCGATTGAAACCCGGAGTCGGCACAAAGGTCATGAGACTTGCAAGCTTCCTGGTTGTCGCAGCACTAGATCCTTTGATTGTTTCAGCAGAAATTGGAATTGTTGCAGTTGTTGCAGCAGGTTGGGCAAAGATAGCTCTTTTTCCTTTTCCCTTAGAAACCTGAAGTTTTGGTGGTCTTCCCCTCACCTTAGCCTGCATGACATATGAAGTAAATACATGAATAGAGAAATACATATTCTGGCATATACAAATGAAAATAAAGTAATTAATCAAATTACTACAGATTCAGTGGATGGTGATGGTTGTGTTTCTTGGGTTGCTGGGATTCCTTCCGGTTGGGTCAGGACTATCTATGAGGCTGCATTCGATCATTGTGGTGGTGGAGAAACAGACATTGGAGCAGGATTAACTGGGCTAACATGAGCAGCATCATTTGGGAGTTCATTTGGTGCATCTGTATTAGGATCAACAACTGCAAGTTGCAGTTGCATTAACCTTACTTCTTCTTCAGCATCAGCTTGTTTCTTCAGTTTGCATGTTCTCTTGTTGTGTCCAACCTCACCATATAACATGCATCGGATGGGGTTATATTTTCTCTTCATCCTTGTCTTGAAACCAGAGCCTTCTTCATCTTTGTCTTTTCTTCTGTTCTTTGTGGGTCTACCTAGTTTGGGCTTAATTGGAGGGGGGACTAGTGCAGGACGACCTATTTTTTCCCATAAGTCTTGGCCCTTGACTGGGTTAACATGGAAAGCATATGTTTTTTGGTATGATTCCATGGTTAACCACTCATGGCAGTAATCCTCAGCCCTCTTATAATTCTTATCTTGTATACATGATATGGCATGCATACAAGGCATATGACGGAGGAAAAATATCGGTAAAGATTTTCACAAAAATATCGCATTGCAAGTATAGTTCTAAACTGACAAATTATCCTCGATCAACGTTTAAATCGTTTGTCACTTAATCAAACCCAATAAAATTAACCAAAGTATTCAAACCTCGGGTCGTCTCTCAAGGAATTGCAGGAAAGTGTATTTATTATTGGTTATGAGATTGTATCTTTTTGGGTTTTGAGTTTAATAAGCAAGGAATGTAAATAACAAGAAAATAAACTAACAACTAAGAAAAGTCCTAGCAAGGGTTGAGAATCGGAATTCCTATCCTCATTATCATTATCAATTGTGATGGTAATTGCAAATTGCTCTTACTTAGTTAACCTCTAACAATTGAAAGAAAGTCAAGTGAGCAAATCAACTTGAGTTCACAAGTCCTAATCAAAGACTAGAGTTAGTGAAGCTCAAGCCAACTAGCAACTTTCAATCACAAACCAACAAGAGACTTTGACAATTCAAGAGTCTCCAAATTTCTCAATCCAAGCTAAGAGTACAAAATTCTAATTTAAAATCCAACAAATCATTTTATCAAATACTTGGTAGGAACAAAATAAAAGCATGGTAAAATTGCAACAATAATAAAATCTAACAACTACCGATTGAAAGAAATTAACAATGACAACTGAAGAAAGCAATAACAACATGAACGTACAAATTGCATTAACAAAGATCCAAAGTATCAAGAGTGCATAAACATAAGGATAACAAAGTGAAGGAAATAACAAGTAGAATTGAAGAACAAAGGTGCTAGAACAATAAATTGCAAGAAATTGTAAATAAAAACAACAGAAACTAAATCTAAATCTAAGAAGAAATTGGAGTAGAAACCCTAAAACCTAAAGAGAAGAGAGAGCCTCTCTCTAGAAACCTACATCTAAAACTAAAAATTGTGTATGAATGAAAAGTGAATTATTCTGCTCCACTTCCAGCCTCTAATCTGTAATTTCGGGCCAAAAACTGGGTCAAAAGCAGCCCAAAAATCGCCCCCAGCATTTTCTATTTAATGCAGCACGTGACGCTCTATCACGCGTATGCGTCAGCCACGCGTACGCGTCGTTGAACCTTGCACCTGGCCACGCGTAGGCGTCAGCCAAGCGTGCGCGTCGTTTGTCTGCTGCACCAGTCACGCAGACGCGTGGTCCATGCGTGCACGTCGCTACCAGATTCTGAAATCCCTTGATTTCTTGTGTTCCTTCCATTTTTGCATGCTTCATTTCCATCCTCTAAATCATTCCTGCCCTATAAACTCTGAAAACACTTAACGCACATATCACGACATCGATGGTAATAAAAGAGGATTAAAAATTAGCAAATTTAAGGCCAAAGAAGCATGTTTTCAATCATAGCACAAAATTAGGAAGGAAAATGTAAAAATATGTGAATTATATGCGTAAGTGTGAGAACTGCACTTTTTGGTGGAATGAGAATTGGGCTTGTCAATGGGCTTTTGTGTGGGCTGGGACGACCTTGTATTGGGCTACACATAGTCAAATTTCTTGGGATGAAGATTGAGTCCAGTAGAGGTGGGAGTGGCATTGGCTTTATTTTTGGAAGTGGAATGGAGAGGGTTAGTTTTCAATGGCTGTGAGCAGTTTTTTGTGGGTTGGGATGCAATTTTTGTTGCTTGCATTGCAGGCTGTGTGCTAGGCAGCTTCAACAAAGATGCATTCTTTAGTAGAATTACTTCATCATCCCCACTCACTACAAGAAAATTGAACATTTGTAACAAAAACTTTGTAACAAACTTAAAATTATTACAAAAAATTATTCTTTTGTAACAAAAATTAGTAACTGTTACATAATAATAATATTTTGTAACAACAATACAATTTGTTACAAAATGTTTTGATATTTTGTAACAACTTGATTTTTTTTTTTTGCAAATTATATTGGCTTTTGTAACGAACCATTGTTTTGTTGCAAAATTTTAAAATATTTTGTAACAAAAGATGAAGTTGTTGCAAAAGTTTAAAATATTTTGTAACAAAATGTCCATTTGTTTCAAAAACTTCAATTATTTTGTAACAAAAAATTAATTTGTCACAAAATTCAATATTGTTTGTAACAAGTTATTTGTTTGTCACAAAATACAAAAATTTTTGTAAGTAAAAAAATTATTTTAAAATGTTAAAATCTCTAAGATAATTAAAAGAATTAAATGATTAAATGATTAAAATCTCTAAGATAATTAAAAGAATTATTTTTTATAAAAGAATTAAAGATTAAATGATTTATTTTTAAAAATGGTATATATTATTTTATATTTTTTTATAAAATTAATATATAATTTTACTAATAATTAAATCTTAAATGTTGATTAAAAATTAAATTTTTAAATTAAAAAAATTAATTATTAAACATAAATAAAAATAGTTAAAATTTAAAAATAAAAACAAATATAAAAAATAAAAATTCTAATTCTAACTCTCACCTTTATTTTTTATTTTGTTGTTTGCCATCCTCGTCCATTTAAATAAAATTTTGAAAAACTCCCTTAAGTATAAAATATAGAGCTCTGGTTTTTTTTCTCTCTCTACTAGTCGTAAACCCACCTTAACCTAATACTCATCATTAAGCCGGTAAAATCTGTGATTGTTAGAAAATAAATAATAAATTATTTGTATTGTGATTTATTATAGTTATTCATGGTTTTATTTTCAAAAAATTATTTATGTAAGATCTAGAACTTTTCAAAAATCCTATTCTGAGTTGATTCCAAATTTATTTATTTATTATCGATTTTATTCTCAAAAATTATTTCATTGAGAATAATTAAATCAAGTTTTGGTAAGTAAAATAAAAATTTTACTGAATTTTATAATTATTGAATAATTTTCTATATTTAAATTATAAGACTTAGTAGTTGTAAAAGAAAAAAAAATTTATACTATTTAATTTAAATAATTGAGATTTTAGAATTTAATACTTTAATTTTTATAATTAATTATATCATCTTATATTTTAAATTAGAATACTTATTAAGAATTAATTAACAAATTAATAATTTAATTAATGTTTTAAAGTAATTTAAAGAGATTAAATTATATTTTTAATGAATACTCTATTTCCTAATTTAATTAAAATTACAAACCCTTAGGAAAACCTAACCCTAGAACCCCCACCCCTCTTCAACGTGCACATACACCCAGCCACACAGGGGTCACCTGTTTCACACACCCACACACAGAAATATGAAAGAAAGAAAGAACGGAAGAGGAAAGAGGGAAGAGGGAAGAGGGAAGAGAGAATCGTGCCAGGAGAAGAGAAGGGAGGAAGGGGGCTGTCCGCAGCGCCACTGCGCCGTCGCCACCTTGGAGTCTACCGTTCGTCGCTGTCCAGTCACCGTTCTGCCTTCTATCAAGCCGGTTCTGTAGCCTGAGAAGAATCACGAAGAGGAGAGAGAGCGTGTGTGAAGGGCAACGCCACCACGAAGCCGTCACCGCAGTCATCATGCTCCGCCGCTGTCGCGTCTCACCAAGCCGTCATCATCGTGCTTCCTGGTGCCGTTGGTGGAGCTGTGTCTTGCCAGATCTGTTGCTGGAAGTCTGGAGGAGAAGCGTTCTTTCAGATGGCAAATAACTGCAAACAGCGACGGGGCTTCTCTGACCCTCAAGGCCTGAAGGACGACTGGTGCACGAATTGTGAATCACATTTTTCACAATTCGTACCACTAACCAGCAAGTGCACTGGGTCGTCCAAGTAATACCTTACGTGAGTAAGGGTCGAATCCCACGGAGATTGTTGGTTTGAAGCAATCTCTGGTTATCTTGTAAATCTCAGTTAGGAGGCCAATTATAATTATCAGTTGACTTGCAAATGAACAAGGGAACATAAAATAAATACTTGGTATGCAGTAATGGAGAATATGTTGGAGTTTTGGAGATGCTTTGTCTTCCGAATCTCTGCTTTCTCCCTGTCTTCTTCTTCACACACGCAAGGCTTCTTCCATGGCAAGCTGTATGTAAGGTGTCACCGTTGTCAATGGCTACTTCCCGTCCTCTCAGTGAAAATGGTCCAAATGCTCTGTCACAGCACGGCTAATCATCTGTTGGTTCTCAATCATGTCGGAATAGAATCCCTTGATTTTTTTGGGTCTGTCACTACGCCCAACAATTGCGAGTTTGAAGCTCGTCACAGCCATTCAATCCTTGAATCCTACTCGAAATACCACAGACAAGGTTTAGACTTTCCGGATTCTCATGAATGCCACCATCAATTCTAGCTTATACCACGAAGATTCTGATTAAGAAACCTAAGAGATACTCATTCAATCTGATGTAGAATGGAGGTGGTTGTCAGGCACACGTTCATGGATTGAGGAAGGTGATGAGTGTCATGGATCATCACCTTCTTCATAGTGAAGCGCGAATGAACATCTTAGATAGGAACAAGTGTGTTTGAATGGAAAACAGAGATAATTGCATTAATTCATCAAGACGCTGCAGAGCTCCTCACCCCCAACAATGGAGTTTAGAGACTCATGCCGTCAAAGAGTACAAAGTTCAGATCTAAAATTGTCATGAGATACAAAATAAATCTCTAAAAATTGTTTAAATACTAAACTAGTAACCTAGGTTTACAGAAAATGAGTAAACTATGATGGATAGTGCAGAAATCCACTTCTGGGGCCCACTTGGTGTGTGCTGGGGCTGAGACTAAAGCTTCTCACGTGCTTGGGCTGTTTTGGGCGTTCAACGCCAGGTTGTAACCTGTTTCTGGCGTTGAACTCCAACTTGTAACTTGTTTCTGGCGCTGGACGCTAGACTGCAACATGGAACTGGCGTTGAACGCCAGTTTACGTCGTCTATCCTTGAGCAAAGTATGGACTATTATATATTGCTGGAAAGCCCTGGATGTCTACTTTCCAACGCAATTGAAGAGCGTACCATTTGGAGTTCTGTAGCTCCAGAAAATCCACTTTGAGTGCAGGGAGGTCAAAATCCAACAGCATCAGCAGTCCTTTTTCAGCCTGAATCAGATTTTTGCTCAGCTCCCTCAATTTCAGCCAGAAAATACCTGAAATCACAGAAAAACACACAAACTCATAGTAAAGTCCAGAAATGTGATTTTTAGTTAAAAACTAATAAAAATATACTAAAAACCAACTAATTCATACTAGAAACTAAGTAAAAACAATGCCAAAAAGCGTATAAATTATCCACTCATCACAACACCAAACTTAAATTGTTGCTTGTCCCCAAGCAACTAAAAACAAAATAGGATAAAAAGAAGAGAATATAAAATGAATTCCAAAGACATCTATGAAGATCAGTGTTAATTAGATGAGCGGGGCTATTAGCTTTTTGCTTCTGAACAGTTTTGGCATCTCACTTTATCCTTTGAAGTTCAGAATGATTGGCATCTATAGGAACTCAGAATTTAGATAGTGTTATTGATTCTCCTAGTTCAGTATGTTGATTCTTGAACACAGCTACTTTATGAGTCTTGGCCGTGGCCCTAAGCACTCTGTTTTCCAGTATTACCACCGGATACATACATGCCACAGACACATAACTGGGTGAACCTTTTCAGATTGTGACTCAGCTTTGCTAGAGTCCCCAATTAGAGGTGTCCAGGGTTCTTAGGCACACTCTTCTTTTGCTTTGGACCTTGACTTTAACCGCTCAGTCTCAAGTTTTCACTTGACACCTTCACGCCACAAGCACATGGTTAGGGACAGCTTGGTTTAGACGCTTAGGCCAGGATTTTATTCCTTTAGGCCCTCCGATCCACTGATGCTCAAAGCCTTGGGATCCTTTTTATTTACCCTTGCCTTTTGGTTTTAAGGGCTACTGGCTTTTTGCTCTTGCCTTTTGGTTTTAAGAGCTTTTGGCTTTTTCTGCTTGCTTTTTCTCCTTTTTTTTTTTTTTTGCTATTTTTTTCTGCAAGCTTTGTTCTTCACTGCTTTTTCTTGCTTCAAGAATCATTTTTATGATTTTTCAGATTATCAAATAACATTTCTCCTTTTTCATCATTCTTTCAAGAGCCAACAACTTTAACATTCATAAACAACAAATTCAAAAGACATATGCACTGTTCAAGCATTCATTCAGAAAACAAAAAGTATTGCCACCACATCAAAATAATTAAACTATTTTAAAATTTGAAATTCATGTACTTCTTTTTTTTTCAGAAAACAATTTTCATTTAAGAAAGGTGATGGATTCATAGGACATTCATATCTTTAAGACATAGACACTTAGATACTAGTGATCATATAGTAAAGGCACAAACATAATTAAACATGAAGCATAGTAAACGAAAAACAGGAAAATAAGAACAAGGAGATTAAGGAATGGGTCCACCTTAATGAGGGTGGCGTCTTCCTCTTCTTGAAGTTCTAATGGTGCTCTTGAGCTCCTTTATGTCTCTTCCTTGCCTTTGTTGCTCTTTCCTCATAGCTCTTTGATCTGCAGTCAATTGCTCTACCACTGAATTATGGAAAAACAAAAGCAATGCTTTTACCACACCAAACTTAAAAGGTTTGCTCGTCCTCGAGCAAAAGAAGAAAGAAGTGGAGAAGATGGAGGAGATGGAAGTGGGGATCCTGTGGGGTCCACAGATCCAGTGGGGTCAAGGATTTAGCATCCCTGCTCCAATTAGGCGTACAAAATGCCCTTACTATGCAATCCTGGCGTTTAACGCCAGACTGCTGCCTGTTTCTGGCGTTAAACGCCCAAATGTAGCCTGTTTCTGGCGTTTAACGCCAGACTGATGCTTGTTTCTAGCGTTAAACGCCAGCTTGGTGCTTGTTTCTGGCGTTAAACGCCAGACAGATGCTTGTTTCTGGCGTTTAAACGCCAGAATGATCTTCCTCCAGGGTGTGCTGTTTTTCATGTTGTTTTTCATTCTGTTTTTGATTTTCCATTTGTTTTTGTGACTTCACATGATCATCAACCTAAAGAAAACATAAAATAGCCATGGAAAATAAATAGATATAATTAAATAACATTGGGTTGCCTCCCAACAAGCGCTTCTTTAATGTCAATAGCTTGACAGTGAGCTCTCATGGAGCCTCACAGATAATCAGAGCAAGGTTGGGACCTCACAACACCAAACTTAGAAGTTGAATGTGGGGGTTCAACACCAAACTTAGAGTTTGATTGTGGCCTCCCAGCACCAAACTTAGAGTTTGACTGTGGGGGCTTTGGTTGACTCTACAGTGAGAGAAGCTTTTCATGCTTCCTCTCCATGATTACAGAAGGAGAACCTTGTGTCTTATAGTTTGCAATGTCTGCAAACCACAGAGCTTCCTGAATAGCAAACAATTGCTCATCTGAAAAGGTTTCAGAGATCTCAGTAGGAGGGAGGGATGCTCCTGCTACTGGTTCTATCCGGGACAGGTGATCAGCTACTTGATTCTCTGTCCCTTTTCTGTCTCTTATTTCTATATCAAACTCTTGCAGAAGTAACACCCATCTTATGAGTCTGGGCTTTGAATCCTGCTTTGTGAGTAGATATTTAAGAGCAGCATGGTCAGTGTACACAATCACTTTTGATCCTACTAAGTAGGATCTAAACTTGTCAATGGCATAAACCACTGCAAATAATTCTTTTTCTGTGGTTGTGTAATTTTTCTGGGCATCATTTAAAACACTGCTAGCATAATAAATGACATGCAGAAGCTTGTTATGCCTCTGTCCCAATACTGCACCAATGGTATGGTCACTGGCATCACACATTAGTTCGAATGGTAATGTCCAGTCTGGTGCAGAAATAACTGGTGCTGTGACCAGCTTAGCTTTCAGGGTCTCAAACGCCTGCAGACACTTTGTGTCAAACACAAATGGAATGTCAGCAGCTAGCAG
>NC_029788.2:32502912-32510471 GCF_000816755.2 Arachis ipaensis
AATAGGATCTTGTGCATGCATCTGGCTGGGCTAATGCCCTTAAGATCACTTATGGACCACCCAAGAGCTGTCTTGTGTGTCATTAGCACCTAATGCATGGTATCATAAAGCTCCCGGGATCTTTAAGCTTTTCTGGGAAGCTTTTCAGAATGACTACACTGCATTCTTCAGTGAGGAGAACTCTTTCAGTTTCTCTCCAATCCTTCTTATGACTCAAGATATCTTTCATGAACTTGGAATAAGAGGGTATTTGCTCAAGTGCCTCTGTAAACGGAATCTTTATTTCAAGAGTCCTGAGATAGTCTGCAAAACGGGCAAATTGCTTATCCTGCTCCTCTTTGCGGAGTTTTTGAGGATAAGGCATCTTGGCTTTGTATTCCTCAATCTTAGTTGCTGCAGGTTTATTTCCTGTAGAGGTAGGTTGAAAAGCCTTCTTGAGGGATTTATTATCAGCACTTGTGTGTGTCTGATCCCTTACTGGCAATTGAGTGCCAGAGTTAGAAGCTGGAGTGACGTTAGACGCCAGCTCCTCATCTGTTCCTGGCGTCTGAACGCCAGAACTGTGCTTCTTTTGGGCGTTCAACGCCAGATCCTTGCTTGTTTCTGGCGTTGAACGCCAGTTTTGAGCATGGTCTGGGCGTTCAGCGCCAGCCTTCCACCCAAATTCTGGCGTTTTAGCGCCAGAATTATTTTTCCCTGGGCTCTTACTGTCCTCAGGTGGATTTTGGGTGGTTTGCTCATTTCTTGGCTTCTTGCTGCCTTGAGGTGGGGTATTTAACATCTTCCCACTTCTTAATTGAACTGCTTGGCATTCTTCTGTTATTTGTTTTGACCGTTGCTGCTTTGTTTGCTTCAATTGTTCTTCCATATTTATATTAGCCATCCTTGTCTCTTGTAGTCTATCCTTGAATTCGGCTAACTGCTTTGTTAGAAAGTCCAATTGCTGATTGAATTCAGCAGCTTGTTTTACAGGACTGAGTTCAGCAGTTACTGTTTTAACCTCTTCTTTCATGGAAGGGTCACTGCTTAGGTACAGATGCTGATTTCTGGCAACTGTATCAATGAGCTCTTGAGCTTCTTCAATTGTCTTTCTCATGTGGATAGATCCACCAGCTGAGTAATCTAGAGACATCTGAGCTCTTTCTGCAAGCCCATAATAGAAGATGTCTAACTGAACCCACTCTGAAAACATTTCAGAGGGGCATTTTCGTAGCATCTCTTTGTATCTCTCCCAGGCATCATAAAGAGATTCATTATCTCCTTGTTTAAAGCCTTGGATGTCTAGCCTTAGCTGTGTCATCCGTTTTGGGGGAAAGTATTGATTCAGGAATTTTTTTTGTCAGCTGTTTCCATGTCCTTATGCTGGCCTTAGGTTGGTTATTTAACCACCTCTTAGCTTGGTCTTTTACAGCAAATGGGAACAGTAATAATCTGTAGACATCTTGATCTATTTCATTATCATGTACTGTGTCAGCAATCTGTAAAAACTGTGCCAGAAACTCTGTAGGTTCTTCCTGTGGAAGACCGAAATACTGGCAACTTTACTGCATCATGATAATGAGCTGAGGATTCAACTCAAAGCTACTGACTCCAATGGAGAGTATGCAGATACTACTCCCATATGAAGCAGTAGAGGGGTTAGCATATGACCCTAGAGTCCTTCTGGACTGTTCATTTCCACTTAGATCCATGATGGAGAAAGGGAGATGATGAAAAAAAATTATTTTTATTTATTTATTTATTTATTTCAAAAATGAAATAAATTAAGATAAAATAAATAAAAATGGTTGAAAATTTTTGAAAAAATGTCCTTGTTTTTTGAAAATTTTGGAGGGAAAACACCAAGGAACACCAAACTTAAAAATTTTAAGATCAAGACACGAGGAAAACTCAAGAACACTTTGAAGACTCACAAGAACACAAGAACATGAAGAAAGAACACCAAACTTAAAATTTTTAGAAAACCAAACTAAAATTTTCGAAAACCAAAGGGAAATCAACAAGAAAATACCAAACTTAAAGTTTGGCACAAAATTTAATAGAGAAATTATTATTTAAAAAAAAAGATTTTGGAAAGAGTATACCAAATTGCCACGAACTTAGACCAACGCTCTAGCCAATTGGGCAGTAAATGTAACACTTGTTTTGAAGAAGTATTTTTTTTTAAATAACTAAGAATGAAAGAAATATTTTTTTTTTGAAAGAGAAAATAAGGATTCTAAAATTTTTAACCAAAAATAATAATAAGAGACTCTAAACCAAAAAGAAAAATTTTTCCCAATCTAAGCAACAAAATAAACCGTCAGTTGTTCAAACACGAACAATCCCCGGCAACGGCGCCAAAAACTTGGTGCACGAATTGTGAATCACACTTTTTACAATTCGTACCACTAACCAGCAAGTGCACTAGGTCGTCCAAGTAATACCTTACGTGAGTAAGGGTCGAATCCCACGGAGATTGTTGGTTTGAAGCAATCTCTGGTTATCTTGTAAATCTCAGTTAGGAGGCCAATTATAATTATCAGTTGACTTGCAATATGAACAAGGGAACATAAAATAAATACTTGGTATGCAGTAATGGAGAATATGTTGGAGTTTTGAAGATGCTTTGTCTTCTGAATCTCTGCTTTCTCCCTATCTTCTTCTTCACACACGCAAGGCTCCTTCCATGGCAAGCTGTATGTAAGGTGTCACCGTTGTCAATGGATACTTCCCGTCCTCTCAGTGAAAATGGTCCAAATGCTCTGTCACAGCACGGCTAATCATCTGTTGGTTCTCGATCACGTCAGAATAGAATCCCTTGATTCTTTTGGGTCTGTCACTATGCCCAACAATCGCGAGTTTGAAGCACGTCACAGCCATTCAATCTTTGAATCCTACTCGGAATACCACATACAAGTTTTAGACTTTCCGGATTCTCATGAATGCCGCCATCAATTCTAGCTTATACCACGAAGATTCTGATTAAGAAATCTAAGCATTGAATCTGATGTAGAACAGAGGTGGTTGTCAAGCACACGTTCATGGATTGAGGAAGGTGATGAGTGTCACGAATCATCACATTCTTCACAGTGAAGCGCGAATGAACATCTTAGATAGGAACAAGCGTGTTTGAATGGAAAACAGAGATAATTGCATTAATTCATCAAGACGCTGCAGAGCTCCTCACTCCCAACAATGGAGTTTAGAGACTCATGCCGTCAATGAGTACAAAGTTTAGATCTAAAAATATCATGAGATACAAAATAAATCTCTAAAAGTTGTTTAAATACTAAACTAGTAACCTAGGTTTACAGAAAATGAGTAAACTATGATGGATAGTGCAGAAATCCACTTCTGGGGCCCACTTGGTGTGTGCTGGGGCTGAGACTAAAGCTTCTCACGTGCTTGGGCTGTTTTGGGCATTCAACGCCAGGTTGTAACCTGTTTCTGGTGTTGAACTCCAACTTGTAACTTGTTTCTGGCGCTGGACGCCAGACTGCAACATGGAACTGGCGTTGAACGCCAGTTTACGTTGTTTTTCCTTGAGCAAAGTATAGACTATTATATATTGCTGGAAAGCCTTGGATGTCTACTTTTCAACGCAATTGAGAGCGCGCCATTTGGAGTTCTATAGCTCCAGAAAATCCACTTTGAGTGCAGGGAGGTCAGAATCCAACAACATCAGCAGTCCTTTTTCAGCTTGAATCAGATTTTTGCTCAGCTCCCTCAATTTCAGCCAGAAAATACCTGAAATCAAAGAAAAACACACAAACTCATAGTAAAGTCCAGAAATATGATTTTTAGTTAAAAACTAATAAAAATATACTAAAAACCAACTAAATCATACTAAAAACTAAGTAAAAACAATGTCAAAAAGCGTATAAATTATTCGCTCATCAACGACGGCGACAACGACTGCTTCTTCCGCTGGTCTTCTTCTCTTCTCTAGCCCCTACTCAAGTTCAGTTCAGGTAAATTATATGTTTTGAATTTCTAATTAGGGATTTGGTTATTAAAATTTCTGATTAGGGATTTGATTATTGGAATTTATGATTAGGGATTTAGGGTTCTGATTATTGGAAATTTGAAATTTTTGATTAAGATTGCTTCTCTTCTGAAATTTGAGATTTGGTTATTAGAAGTTCTGATTAGATAAATTTAAAATTTGCTTCTCTTCTCTTCCTGTTAGTGAATTGTTCTGATTTTGTTCTTCTTGAGTTCCTGTTAGTGTTTTGATTAAGGCTTTATAATATTGATTGATTTTGTTCTTCCTGAGTTCCTGTTTCAATCATCCAAACCCCCTTTCATGTATATAAAAAAATGTTAAGTCATGTCTTATTCCAGACTTAGATGACGGTTAATCTGATGGATGGAATGATATATTGATTTATTATATATATGAAATTAAAATTGATGAGATGCTGTGTAAGTACTAATATTTAAAGCCATCTGCATCCACGTTATGTAGCTGAATTGATAGCAAGAAGAAGATACATGTAAAACAAAATGTGATTATTCCTGTAAAGAGATTTTGAAAGAAAAAATACTATGAATTGTTAAATTGTACTGATTATAAATTTTGATTATTGAAATTTATGAATTTTGATTAGAATTTTTTATTAAGGATGCGTGTATAGTTTCTGTGATGACGATGCGTGTATAGAATTGCAACTTTAGAAAACTTTTTTTGTTTAAACTGATTGAATGATGCTGTGAATTTGATTTATTAAATGATGATGATGCTGAAAATTCTGTTTGTTAGAGTGCAGAATTTGTTGAAAGGCTAAAAGCCAAGTTTCATGATTGAATTAATTGATGATACATGCTAATAATTACTTGAGATGATGTTGGACTATTTGTTATATATGATACAGTAAATTGATGATAATATATGTGAATTTTTTGAGTGATTTGTGGCTGGATTGTGTTGAGTAATGCAGAACTTGTTGATTTTATATGAGTATACTTAAATGTGAAAACTGACCAAAAATGGTGATTTATTAATCCTGAGCACTTGAGGCTAATTTAATCTTTTTAACAAGTCATAATAGATAAAAAAAAGTTATAATGCAAGGTTAGAGTGAATGAAAAGCTAGGAATCAATTTTTGACCTCTCAAAACCCAAGGTTACATGTTGCAGAATTATGCAGTTTCGGACAGCACTTTGAGAACAAAACTGGGAGCAATCTAGCCACTCAAAATGGGTGAAATTATTTTTTTATAAAAATTTGATATGTCTAGATTGTTCTTCTAAAATTTCAGAATTTTTCGATGTGTGTTTTGGGAGATATGATTTTTAGAAAATGGTCATTTTCTGCAGAAATATTGCTGTCCGAATTCTGGAACAAAAACTTCAAAATCACATATCTCAATAATCTGAAACTCTTTGGAGGTAAAACCAAAGAGGGGTAAAATATTAGGATGTCTAGTATTTTATGTCCAAATTTAAGGACAATTCAAATTTTTTAGAGAGAGTTGTGCTTTCTGGAAGCAGGGCTGTTCACTGTTGTGACAGCATCCTTTCCTTAAAACAAAATCATATTTCAAGAGGCATAACTTTTTCTAGAGAAGTGAAAATTCTTTGAGACTTGAACTGGGTGAAATATGGATAATTCTAGTTCAACCACACCAAAATTTAGGAGAATCCAACAAAAGATGAATTTTATATGATTTTTTTAAATTGGTTACTGCTTGCTGTTTTTCTGAAGTGTACTAAATCAGTAGCCGGTTTTTTAAAAAATTCATATAAAAGTAAATTAGGTGGCAAAAGAGATCTCTGGATTAGTGTGGCTTAACTGTCAAGAAAGTTCAAGATAGTGTGGCTTAGCTGTCAAGTTGTTATTTGGTTTTATTTTTCCATTCTTGCTATACTTTTCTATTTCCAAACTATTCCAAAAGTCAAGTATATTTGTTATGAGATTGTAACTAAGAATAAAAAATGTTACAAAAGTAAGTAGTATTTTGTAACAAAATATTATGACACAAAAGTTTAAATTGTTACGAAAAATATTTTGAAGATCAAAATTTTGTTACAAAATATTACTTTGAATTGTAACAATTCCATTTTTTGTTACAAAAACTTTTTGTAACGGGACATACTACAACGGCCCCTTTTTTTGTTACAAAATTCTTTTGTTTAAAATTTCGATTTTTTGTAACAATTTTTTTTGTTACAAATATTGCTTTTTCTTGTAGTGACTCATGCATTCCACGACGTGTGGCTCTGAAACTCCATGTTCAAAGAACATGTTCATGACATTGTGATTCCTTCTACAAGTCTTACACATTTTAAGCAGATCTTTATCATTCTCCAACTTTCTCAGCCCACTCTCAAGCAACAGCCAAGGAACTTTCCACCAACATATGTCCCCCCTCCAGCATATCCCAGTTCCTTATAGTATCCTTTAACAAAAAACACATCAAGCGTATCCTCATCAACCCCCATTAAGACTTCTGTATTATCTAGTTCGTAGATTCTACTTCCTTTCTTATCATTTTTAAAATTTTCACCACGATGAAATATGAATGTTATCGGAGGACCCTCCATCTACATAATAGCAAACAACAATATTAAGAAAAAAAAGTCATTGTAGCAAGCCATCTAAGACTTGGAATGCCTCCAAACCCTATAAAAATTTAAAACAGAACATGCATAACACTAAATCATCATCAACATAGCAATTAAACCGGTAACCATTACTTCATTAACACAAATAATAGTTATCATTTTTCTAAGACACAAAAACAGAGACTTTCATCAGTTACGCATATAACCGATCATAAACCAAACCCAGGGATGAAACCCTAGACCCTATGCACTAACAGATTCTTCACGATGACTCAATCATATAATGGGAAAACTAGGGGTTTACATAGTGTTACCAATTTTTTTTTACAAGATACAAAAAACTTTACCTCTCACTTTGAACGCAAAAACACCGCTGTGTCGTTGCCTTCAAGTTTCCCACCAAGCTCCAGAACTGATGTACGAACAATGCTCGACGACTACTCTAATGTTTGCGGCCGATGGCGCGGTCTTCTTCATCTTCGTGATGGTTGCTTATGGATCAGAGAAACAGAGAGTCACGGTGAGAGTGAAGAAGAATAACTGAGGACTTGTTCAAGAGAGAAAGTGTAAAATGTTACACTCTACTCTCAAAATGGTGGCGTTTCAAAACTTGCATACTCTTAAGGTCTCACTGCGATGTCATTTGGTTGGGTGGGCTGCCAGCTCACGTTCCAGGTCAGCAGATTTCTAACGGCAACGTCATGAGGTTAACGGAAGGACGAACACGATTCAAAAAAATTCATTCAGAGACTAATTTGATTAAAAAAAAATTATTTGGGGACGAAAATGAAAAACGTGTAATCTTTCAGGGACGATTTTGAGTAAACCCCATAAAAATACTAAGATTGCATTTGTTTATAAAAGCAGTATATTGAGACATAAATATAGAGATATAAAATTATATTTGGCAAGTAATATATGGACAAAAATATTGTATTTTGAGATATTAAATTAGTGTATTTTATATTTTTTAATTGAAAAAACACAAAAATACTAAACAAAAATACAA
>NC_029788.2:32510804-32516796 GCF_000816755.2 Arachis ipaensis
GTTAATTAACTTTTTTATTATTTAGTTTATCTTATATTTAATTTATTATTAAATAAAATAAAAAATATTGATTTTTATATTTTTATTTATTGTATTTTATTTTTAAAATTTTATTTTATTCTATTTTCAAAATCAAATGCAGCATAAAAAAAACTTAAAAATATGACCTTTATAATGGTCAATGAAAATGCTCAAATTAAATGACCCAAAAAGACCAATTATTGTTTAATGAATGTGAAAACCATACAAGGTTTTGGTCAACCGCTTGACCGTTAATACTAGTTTATCACTACTGTAAGGTTGTTAAGGAAATTCTTTTTTTTTTTTTAAAATAGAAAATAAAAATGTGTTGTGATATATATGAATGATGCCCATTTAATACATTGTGATTTTCTTCACAATGTTGGGCGGCTAGCTTTTTCAATAGAGAAGTTCAATTTTTCAAGAGAGACTAAATTTTATGAAGTCTTGAAAAGGAATTCCTTATACGTGTATAAATAGTAGTAAGATATAGTAGTAAGATCTGAGACATATGACACAAGCAATAGAAACAAAAATATTCTTCTCTCTCGTACAAACTCTCTTTCTTCTCTCTCTTGAGCATACGTTACTACATATATAATCCTCATAAATATATTAATTACTTCTATTATTAGAGTGAGATAATTATATTGGTAAATATTAATACTAGAGTTTTCTATTTACACTTCTTTATTTTATATTTATTATATCTTCCTTATTTATTTTACAATACGTTATCAGCACGAGACTCTGATCAAATTTTAGGAAGACTCAGGTAATAAATTTGATTATGTCGAAGCTCTCTCATCTTGAATTTATTGCTCTTGATATATCTGAAAACAACTATTTATCATGGATACTAGATGCTGAAATCCATCTTGATTCAATGGATCTTGGAGATACAATTAAGGCTGAAAATAATACATCCCAGAAGGATAAATCCAAAGCCATGATATTCCTTCGTCTTCATCTTGACGAAGGATTGAAAAATGAATATCTCACATTAAAAGATCCTGCAGATCTGTGGAAAGACCTTGAAGAAAGGTATAATCGTCAAAAGACGGTGATACTTCCTCAAGCCCGATATGAATGGACGCACTTGCGTCTACATGATTTTAAATCTATAAATGAATATAATTCAACAATGTTTCGAATCACCTCACGAATGAAATTATGTGGGAAAAAGATAACTGATAATGACATGTTAGAGAAAACTTTCTCAACCTTCCATGCCTCGAATCTGCTCTTACAGCAACAGTATCGAGAAAAAAGATTTAAAAAATATTCTGAGTTGCTCTTAAAGAATCATGAAGTACGCCCGGCTGGCACCGCCCCATTTCCTGAAGTAAATGCAGCAAATGATTACCCCAGAAGAGGTAAATGGCAAGGTTTTGGTAACAAGAGAAATTATGGAAGGAAAAGGAATTATGTTCATAAGAGAGGATCTCACCAGAAGTGGGATAAAGAAAGAAATATTAGACAAAATAAATCAACAGAGGATAAGTGTTTCCGTTGTGGTGGAAAGGGTCATTGGTCGCGTACCTGTCGTACCCCAAGACACCTAGTCGATTTTTATCAAGCATCTTTGAAAAAAGGATGACAAAGGAAAGGTAAAATTTTTTGTTTCAAATGATGCTGAAAATTCCACCACTCATTATGATGTATCTGATTTCTTTGAGGATCCTGAAGGAAAGATTGGTCATTTGATCAATGATGGAATAGTTTAATATGTGAGATTGTTAAGTATTCATGTAAATAAATAATGTAAGAAACTTATTCTTAAGTTTTAATCTCTATGTATTTAAAAATGATGTACATAAATAATGAAATATTAATGTTTATGTTTAAGAATTTTAAAATCATTAAATGTGTCAAGTTTTAAAAAAAATAATAATAGTGATAATAATAAAATTTTAGTATATAACATTATCTTTATGTACAGTGTTTCTTAGAAAGATAATTCCAATCAAGAATTTAATTTGATTGTGCAGTATTACTACTCATTTTATTATTATTTGTCTTTAAAGAGAAATGGCAAGGACATATAGTGAAGATGTTTGCCTTGTGGATAGTACAAATTCGCACACCATTCTAAAAAGTAATATATATTTTACCCATCTTGTGCTAAAAGAGGAATATGTTAATACTATTATTGGCTCGGGCAATGTGATAGAAGGCTCTGGAAAAGCTATAATTTTGTTTCTTGGAGGAACAAAATTCATAATAAATAATGCACTATTGTCTACCAAGTCTCTAAGGAACTTGTTAAGTTTTAAAGATATTTGCTGAAATGGATATCATATTCAAACTATGAATGAGAAAAATCATGAGTACTTATGTATCACAACTCATGATTCAAATAAGAAGGTTATACTAGAAAAGTTACCCTCACTTTCATCTGGGTTATATTATACCAAAATTAGTGCAATTGAATTACATGCCATTGTAAACCGAAAGTTTACTAGCCCAAATGAATTCATAACTTGGCACGACTAATTGGGTCATTCGGGAATAACCATGATGCAGAGAATTATTGAAAACTCCCATGGACATTCACTAAAGAACCAGAAGATTCTTACATCTAGTGAATTTTGTTGTGCTACATGTTCTCAGGAAAAGTTAATTTTAAGGCCATCACCAAGTGGATCTTTTAGATATTTTATGGTCCTAATATACGCATCTTCGAGATGGTCACATGTGTGCTTATTGTCTTCTCGCAACTTGGCGTTTGCGAAATTACTTGCTCAAATTATTCGATTAAAAGTACAATTTCCAGAAAATCCAATCAAAGCAATTCGTCTTGATAATGCTGGTGAATTTACTTCCCAATCTTTTGATGCTTATTGTATGGCCAATCGAATAAGTGCTGAACATCCAGTAGCTCATGTTCACACACAAAATGGGTTAGCAGAATCACTTATTAAACGCCTCCAATTAATTGCTATACCCTTACTTATGAGAACAAATCTCCCAACTTCGGCTTCGGGGCATGCTATTTTACATGCTGCAGCACTTATTCATTTGAGACCAACAAGTTACCATCATTTCTCTCCTATGCAATTAGTTTTTGGCCAGCAGGCAAATATTTTTCCATTTAAGAATATTTGGGTGTGCAATATATGTTTCCACTGCACCACCTTCTCGCACCAAAATGGGACCCCAAAGAAAATTGGGGATATATGTTGGATATGACTCTCCCTCTAGTGAGGTATCTTGAGATACAAAGTAGAGATGTATTTAAATCCCGGTGTAGATTGTCATTTTGATGAAGTTCAAAATCTTATACATTTGCAAAGAATAGCAAATGAATTGCCTTATGCATTTTCTGAAAGAGGATAACCAAATCTTATATACCAGCGAAAAATGTCCCAATTCAAATTGATGTTCCAGTCGGACAAATAGCCACTGAAACAAATTCACGCCAGAAGCGTGGCAGGCCTGTCGGTTCCAAAGACAAAAATCCTCGAAAAAAAAAGAGATAAATAATTTCATGTTGAAAAAGACACAGTAAAGATACCTGCAGTTGTCCAAAATTCTGATATAATTTTAACACCAAAAGATGTTCAGATACCTGAAAATTGTGAAAATGACGAGATCTCGATAAATTATATATTTACAGGAGAAAAATGGGACCGAAATAAGACAATTATCAATGAAATATTTGCATATAATGTGGCATTAAATATAATGGATGAAAGTAAGGATCCTGAGCCAAGAACAGTCAAAGAATGTCGACAAAGAAATGATTGGCCAAAATGGAAAGAAGCCATGAAGGCTGAGTTAATTTCACTTGCAAAACGTGAAGTCTTTGGACCTGTAGTCCGTACACCAGAAAATGTAAAACCTGTTGGATACCGATGGGTATTTGTGAGAAAACGAAATAAGAAAAATAAAATTGTATGCTACAAAGCTCGACTTGTAGCACAAGGTTTTTCATAAAGGTCCGGTATAGATTATGAAAAAACATATTTCCCTGTAGTGGATGCAATAACATTGCGTTATTTGGTCAATTTATCTGCATATTATAAATTACATATGCATCTAATGGATGTGGTAACAGCCTATTTATACGGTTCATTAGATTGTGATATCTATATGAAAGTCTCTGAAGGATTAAAGATATCTAAACCATCCAATGAATATTCACAAGGGTTATACTCAGTCAAATTGCAAAGATCTTTATATGGTCTAAAGCAATCTGGATGAATGTGCTATAATCGTCTTACTGAGTATCTGTCCAAAAATGGATTCAATAATGATGATATATGCCAATGTGTTTTCATAAAGAAATATGCATCTGGGTTCATTTTAATGGCTGTGTACGTTGATAATTTGAATATCATTGGAACTCTTGAAGAGATTCCAATAACTATAAAAGCTCTAAAAGAAGAGTTTGAGACGAAAGATCTTAGAAAAACTAAATTTTGTCTTGACCTGCAGATTGAGTATACAAAAAATGGGATCTTTATTCATCAAACAACATATACAGAAAAGATCTTGAAGAGATTTTATATGAATAAGTCACATCTATTAAGTATCCCAATGATTGTAAGATCTTTGGATGTGGAGAAGGATCAATTCCGTCCTAAGGAAGAAAATGAAGATATCCTTGGTCCTGAAGTACCATATCTTAGTACCATTGGAGCGTTGATGTATCTTGCTAATAATACACGACCCGATATATCATTTGCTATGAATTTACTAGCAAGATATAGTTCCTCTCCAACCAGAAGACATTGGAATGGAATCAAACAAATCTTTCGATATCTTCATGGAACGGTTGATATGGGATTATCTTATCCCTATAGATCCAAGTCACAATTAGTTGGCTATGCAGATGCTGGATACTTGTCTGATCTACATAAAGGGAGATCTCAAACAGGATACGTATTCACATATGGTGGTACAGTTATATCATGGAGGTCCATGAAACAGACGATTGCAACAACATCCTCTAATCATGCCGAAATACTAGCAATACATGAAGCAAGTCACGAGTGTTTTTTGCTCCGAAGTTTGATCCAATATATTCTGTTATCATGTGGAATGATTAATCAGAAGATAGCTCCAACAGTCTTGTTTGAAGATAATACAGCATGCATTGCTCAACTTAAAGGCGGATATATCAAAGGCGATAGAACAAAGCATATTTTTCCCAAATTCTTCTTCACTCATGATCTTCAAAATCAAGGGACAATTGATATCCAACGGATCCGCTCAAGTGACAATATGGCAGATTTATTTACAAAGTCACTCCCAAAATCCTCCTTTAAAAGATTGGTACATGAGATTGGGATGCGCCGATTTCGAGATATTAAATGATGTCGACAAGAGGGGGAGACTGTACTCTTTTTCCCTTGGTCAGGTTTTTTCCCATTGGATTTTTCTTGACAAGGTTTTTAATGAGGCAGTCCCATCAAAGGATATTGTACTTTTTTTCCTTCACTAAAGTTTTTTTTCCATTGGGTTTTTCTTTAGTAAGGTTTTAACGAGGCATAATCCTAAATGGTCATCCAATGGAAAGTATTTTGATATACATGAATGGATGCCCATTTAATACGTTGTAACTTTCTTCACAATGTTGGGCAGCTAGCTTTTCCAATAGAGAAGTTCAATTCTTCAAGAAAGACTAAACTTTATGAAGTCTTGAAAAGGAATTCTTTGTACGTGTATAAATAGTAGTAAGATCTGAGACATATGACACAAGCAATAGAAACAAAAATACTCTTGTCTCTCGTACAAACTCTCTTTCTTCTCTCTCTTGAGCATACGTTACTACATATATAATACTAGTAAATATATTAATAACTTCTATTATTAGGGTGAGATAATTATATTGGTAACTATTAATACTAGAGTTTTCTATTTACACTTCTTTATTTTATATTTATTATATCTTCCTTATTTATTTTACAACAAAACGGTGGATTAAGATGAAAGTGAATAAATTAATAAAATAATAAAGTAAACA
>NC_029788.2:32517629-32538418 GCF_000816755.2 Arachis ipaensis
TAAAAAAGAATATATATTTTTTGGTTATTGAAAATATATACTATAGAATTTGTTAAATTTAATTAGCTCCTCTTAACATTCAAATAAATGTACTTTATGTCAAGATATACAATTTTATATAGATTTAACCTAATAAAAAGAGATAACATGAATGGTTATATCTTTATCACATATCTTTAAATTAAAACTTTTTTTTATTTGCTTGATTTTTCGCCTAAACTTTTTTTATTTATTTTATGCTATTTTTATTTTCTTTTGAAGTTCATTAAGGATTCAACTCTAAACCTTTCGAATATAGAGCACTTATATCATATGATAAATAGAAGGAGACAACATAAATGATTATATCTCTATCATTTTAAAAACTTTTCTTAGAAGAACGTTCATTTTTTCCAATAAGGTTACAATATTAATGATAGACTATGAACTATGAAATTCTCTTTAGTGAACCAGAAAAGAGGTCACCAGAATAAAAAGATCTAATGGCTAGAAGTACAAGAAGATATGGTGGAAAAGGTACCAAAACAGAGTGATACGATTGATATGCATACAGATAAATCAAATGTCAATGAAACTGATAGGAATCATGAAAGAAATGTTTGCCAAAATACTTCATATTAAGAAATGGTGGAGGTCAGGCTTTGACACCCTCAACCCAAAGAGAATTGCTGAATTAGTCGTGGAAGACTATGAGACTAATAAAGATTAGAATATTATAAATTTTGATTTGAATGTTCCCTGTCATCCTAAACCAAATATCAAGGTCTTTTTTGGAAGAATAAGAGGACTTGTGTAAGCCATGGAAGAAGAACCTTTTTATTGTGGTCAAATAGAAAGATGGGTGCAAAAAAGATGGACAAAGAAAGATGTGGTCAGACTCATAAATTTAGAAGACAGTTTTTTTGTCCATTTTTTCATCAAAAAGACTATATGCATGCTTTGTTTGAAGGACCTTGGATGATAGCAGACCACTATCTTTTAGTTTAAAGGTGGAGACCCATCTTCATCCCCCAAGCATGGTATCCAAAAAATAGCTGTTTGGGTAAGGATCCCGAATCTTCTGGCTAAACTTTACAACAAATATTTCCTTTAGAAAGTGAGTAAATCTTTAGGAACCATGCTAAAAGACAATGAGCTTACCTCCATATATTTAAGAAGCAAGTTTTCCCAGATTTATGTGGATTTAGATTTGATAATAAAGTTGGTTCCATCATTCTCAGCTCTTGGAAAAGACATCAAGTACGAGTATGAAGAGCTGCATCAAATTTGCTTTAAATTTGGTCGTTGTGGCCATAAAATAGAGAATTGTGATAAGTTAATAGGTGATATGTTAACAAAAATGGTAGAAACTGCCGTGGGAGATAGTCAGTGCAAGTAACATGGTGATTGCCAATGCAGTGCCGACTACCAGAAAGAGTCGTTAGATGAACACCAACAAAAAGGGAAAGAATCTGTCCAGACATAAAATCAAGAAGGGCTTCTTAGGTCGCAAGATATGAAAGTTGGAAATGGAAAGAATCAGAATTCAATAGAGGAGAACCCATTTGGGACATGGATGTTGGTCAAGAAAAATAAGAGGAGAACCAAACTAAGATATGAGGTGATTCGAAATGTAAAAAAATTGGAGCTTTTATTCATCTAGATATCAAGTTCTTTATGACGAAGAACCAAAATTCTACAACTGTCATAACATTAATATTGAGGCAATTATGGAAGGTAACCATATTAATACAAATAATACAGGATCTGCAGAATATAGGAATAGTACACAAAGTGCAACCAAACCCAGTAATAATACAACATATCTAAAACATAACCAAAAATTAAAGAGTGGGACCCAGACCAATAGAGAAAAGGATACTGATATTGGTATGTGGAAGCAAGGAGCCCAAGTTCAAAAGAAGCAGCAGACCGAACAAGGAGAAGAAGGCAACAGACTTAATAAATTAGCAAAGGAACCTTACTACTTAGTTTAGAAAGAAAAAAATGAGAAAAAACATTAAGAATATTGAAAAAAATTTAGCATCCTACAAAAAGTTATTACAGGTAAACACCAAAGTGGAGAATTTATTTCTACCACAAATATCTCTAATAGCATCACAACCTCTTTGATTGCAAGCATAATGGGAGGAGGTGCATAGGAAGATGTGAGGGAAGGAATTAAAGATCAACCACTAGGAGCTTGTTTGGGTAAGCTTCTAAAAAAGATCTTTTTTTGAGTTATCTTTTTTTAAAAGATCTTATGGAAAAGTAAAAGTAATTTTATGTTTGGGTATCTCATGCAAAAAGATTTTTTTATCTATCAATTATGTTTGGATATAACGATATAAAAGTACTTTTTTGTTTATTTATTAGATGAAAAACATCTTTTTTTGAAGAGAAAAAGATCTTTTAAAAAAAGATGTAAATTACAGCTTTTCAAAAAAGATCTTTTTTTTTATTTTTCTAGTGCTTTTACTTTTACTACTAGAAATTTACCAAACACGCTAAAAAATAAAAAAAAAGATCTTTTTTCATTGAAAAAAGATCTTTTTTTATCAAAATAATGGCGCCTAAACAAGCACTAGATCCTGGAGACCATGAAAAACTACTAGATGTGAAGAACATGAAATTACAAGAGCAAATGATAGAAAGTGAGGAGTCTTCCTCAAGTCCTAAGCCCATGGAGGCTTGATATCCCTTTTGATCAGGAGTTTGTTTCACCTTATCTTTTTATGTTAATTATGAATATTATAATTTGGAATTGTAAATGAACTTCATTAGAGGGATTTCCTAAAATTATTACAGACCTCTCTTACTGTTACAATTTTTTTTTTTTTTGTGTTTTTGTTGAAACTCATATTTCAAGTATCAAAGTAATGCAGGAGTTCTTTCCAACCCAGAGAGAATGATACAAGAGCATATATCTTTATATTTGTGTTGTTAATTAAAGTAGTATAGTTTAGCATATGTTATTATATTGTATTATGAGTTAGTCCCACATTGTCCATGCCATGAAAGTTTTCCCTTTTCTAGTAGTATAAATATGCATATATACCCTTTTTGCTTATCAAGTTGAGTTGATTGAGTTATATTAAAATAAGTTGTGTACTTATTTTCCTCTAGACTCTTTGAAGAGTAAGAGGTGCATCCTTGGTTTAGCCAACCAAAGTAGATTCTTAGCTATTTTCACCCTACTGGGATTGTTAACCTCCCCAAGTTTGGGTGGCATCAGTTTGGATAACCAATTATGGTGAGGTTAACAATCTCACTAAGGTGAAAATAGGCAAAAACACACTTTGGTTGGCTAAGCTAAGGATTCACCTCTTACTCTCAAAAGATCCTTGAGGAAAATAGGCACACAACTTATCTAAATATAACTCAATCAACTCAACTTGATAAGTAAAAGGAGAATATATGCATATTTATACTAATAGAAAAGGAGAAAACTTTTATGACTTGGACAATGTGGGACTAACTCATAACATAATATAATAACATATGTAAAATTCTGTAAGTTAATAAATAATTTAAAAAAATTAAAAAATTAATTTTTTTTAATTTGAAAAAGCTGTATGAAAGAAATGTTTGCCAAAATACTTCATATTAAGAAATGGTGGAGGTCAGGCTTTGACACCCTCAACCCAAAGAGAATTGCTGAATTAGTCGTGGAAGACTATGAGACTAATAAAGATTAGAATATTATAAATTTTGATTTGAATGTTCCCTGTCATCCTAAACCAAATATCAAGGTCTTTTTTGGAAGAATAAGAGGACTTGTGTAAGCCATGGAAGAAGAACCTTTTTATTGTGGTCAAATAGAAAGATGGGTGCAAAAAAGATGGACAAAGAAAGATGTGGTCAGACTCATAAATTTAGAAGACAGTTTTTTTGTCCATTTTTTCATCAAAAAGACTATATGCATGCTTTGTTTGAAGGACCTTGGATGATAGCAGACCACTATCTTTTAGTTTAAAGGTGGAGACCCATCTTCATCCCCCAAGCATGGTATCCAAAAAATAGCTGTTTGGGTAAGGATTCCGAATCTTCTGGCTAAACTTTACAACAAATATTTCCTTTAGAAAGTGGATAAAGCTTTAGGAACCATGCTAAAAGACGATGAGCTTACCTCCATATATTTAAGAAGCAAGTTTTCTCAGATTTATGTGGAGTTAGATTTGATAATAAAGTTGGTTCCATCATTATCAACTCTTGGAAAAGACATCAACCTCGAGCATTAAGAGCTGCATCAAATATGCTTTAAGTTTGGTCGTTATGGCCATAAAATGGAGAATTGTGATGAGTTGATGGGTGATATGTTAACAAAAATGGTAGAAACTGTCGTGAGAGATGGCCAGCGCAAGTAACATTGTGATAGCTAATGCGGTGTCGACACCCATAAAGATTCGTTAGAGGAACACCAACAAAAAGAGAAAGAATCTGTCCAGGCATAAAATCAAGAAGGGCTTGTTAGGTCTCAAGATATGACAACTTGAACATGGAAAGAATCAAAATTCAATAGAGGAGAACCCATTTGGGGCATGGATGTTGGTCAAGAGAAATCAGAGGACAACCAAACTAAGATATGAGGTGATTCGAAATGTAAAAAAAAGAAGCTTTTATTCATCTAGATATCAAGTTCTTTATGACGAAAAACCAAAATTCTCCAACTGTCGCAACATTAATATTGAGGCAATTATGGAAGGTAACCCTATTAATACAAATAATACAGGATCTGCAGAATATAGGAATAGTACACAAAGCGCAACCAAACCCAGTAATAATACAACATATCTAAAACAGAACCAAATACTGAAGAGTGGGACCCAGACCAACAGAGAAAATGATACTGATATTGCTATGTGGAAGGAAGGACCCCAAGTTCAGAAGAAACAGCAGATTGAACAAGGAGAAGAAGGCAACAGACTTAATAAATTAGCGAGGGAACCTACACTTAGTTCAAAAAGAAAAAAATAAGAAAAAACATCAAGAATATTGAAAAAAATTTAGCATCTTACAAAAAGTTATTACAAGTAAATACCAAAGTGGAGAATTTATTACTACCACAAATATCTCTAATAGCATCACAACCTCTTTGATTGTAAGCATAATGGGAAGAAATGCATAGGAAGATGTGAGGGAAGGAATCAAAGATCAACCACTAGATCCTGGAGACCATGAAAAATTACTAGATGTGAAGGACATGAAATTACAGAAGCAAATGATAGAAATTGAAGAGTCTTCCTCAAGTCCTAAGCCCATGGAGGCCTGATATTCCTTTTGATCATGAATTTGTTTCACTTTTTCTTATTATGTTAATTATGAATATTATAATTTGGAAATGTAAATGAACTTCATTAGAGGGATTTCCTCAAATTATCAAAGACCTCTCTTACTGTTACAAAATTAACTTTTGTGTTTTTGTTGAAACTTATATTTCAAGTATTAAAGTAATGCAGGAGTTCTTTCCAACGGAGAGAGAATGATACAATAGCATATATCTTTATGTTTGTATTGTTAATTAAAGTAGTCTAGTTTATCATATATTATTATATTGTATTATGAGTTAGTCCAACATTGTCCAAGCCATAAAAGTTTTCCCTTTCTTAGTAGTATAAATATGCATATGTACCCCTTTTGCTTATCAAGTTGAGTTGATTGAGTTACATTAAAATAAGTTGTATGCTTATTTTCTTCTAGGCTCTTTTGAGAGTATGAGGTGCATCCTTGACTTAGCCAACCAAGGTAGATTCTTAGCTATTTTTACCCTACTGGGATTGTTAACCTCCCCAAGTTTGGGTGGCATTAGTTTGGGTCACCAACCATGGCAAGGTTAACAATCTCACTATAGTAAAAATAGGCAAAAACACACTTTGGTTGGCTATGCTAAGGATGCACCTCTTACTCTCAAAAGAGTCTAGAGGAAAATAAGCACAAAAATTATCTAAATATAACTCAATCAACTCAACTTGATAAGTAAAAGGAGTACATATGCATATTTATACTAATAGGAAAGGAGAAAACTTTCATGACTTGGATAATGTGGGATTGACTCATAACACAATATAATAACATATGTAAAACTCTGAAAACTAATAAATAATTAATTAATAAATTAATTATGAATAAAAAATTAAAAAATTAAAATTTTTAATTTGAAGAAATAAAAATATTTAAAATACGAATTAAAACACTAATTTTAAAGGTTTTGGCCCAAAATTAGATTAACAGGCCGAACCAGTTGAACCGGATCAATATTGGGCTCAATCCCAACCCATATTCAGCACACATTTGTGCCTTATTGTGAGAGAGAGAGAAAGAGAGTGAAGAATGGTGAGAAGAGAAGAGAATGAGTGAAATCCTAAATCATCTTTTCTATTCTAACTTCAGTCGATCATAACTTTTAATCCGGAGCTCCGATCGCCGCACCATTTGTGGCCACGCGTTTATCTCGCCGAGCTCTTCAATTCTATCTGAACAAAGTAGTAAGAAATTTTGTATTTCTTGTCCAGTTACCTCTTCCATTCTGAATTCGCATTTTGTTTATGGGTTTTGAGAGATTTTAATGATTTTGATGAGTTATGTATAATTTAGCATTGTGTAATCATTAGGTTTTACCCTAATCATCAGTGGATATGGTAAGGGAATCATTAACCCTCGTGAATTGATGAATTAGTAAACTCTAGTATTTGATTTTGGTACATTATATGAAACTAGATTGGATTTTTTTTAATTGAAGTCAAATTGGTAAAGTGGTGTGCTTGGAACTAAACTCTGGTGGCTGGAAGCTTGTTGAGTTTGCTTTGGAGGTTTGAAAACTTGGGGAAAAGAGGTTTTGGGTGGTGGTCGAGTTTGGGAGAAAATCGGCCAAGGTATGATTTTGGTTTCTTGTAGTTAGTATCTAATGTTGCGTGAAACTTAGGCTAGTTGCCATAATATAGGCTTGGATGCTCTGAATTGTTTAAAATTTGTGGTTAAATTGTATATATGTAATGTATGATGACTATGATGATGTAAATTGAGGAACTTAGGTATTAAAATGATTGTGAAATTATTGAATGTGTATATATGTGATATATGATGAGTATAATTATGTGAATTGAGAAATTTAGGTGTTTGGGTGATTGATAAGTAGGAGACTAGTATTTGGTGTTATATGTGGATGCTTGGGATTGAATTTGGTTGTAAGTGATTCGATTTGTATTGAGAATTTTAGAAAACTAGAGGATTTGTAAGGTTTTGTAAAAGCCAATTTTTGACCAATTTTGGTGGGTCATAACTTGGCTTCTAGACCCCCAAATCTTGTGAAACTTATCTTGAATGAAAATTAGATCCATGGAGTTTATAATGTTTGAAGAATAGACTAAAAATTATTTTTAATAAAAAAGTTATACGCGTTTGAAATTTGCTGTGAAAAACTGATTTTCTGAACTTAACAGCTTTTTGGAGAAATTCACATTCATTGGTACATGGGGAATGTCATGCATATGCAAGTCCATGGTACTGTCCATACTCTTGCGTACACGAGAATGGCAATTTTTAAAATCTCGCGAACACGGCAGGTGTCTTGCGTACACGAGCCAACATCTCTGCCCAAAATTCTCGCTTATGCGAATGTGGTTCGCGTATGCGACCTTTGCATCTTTTGAACTCATCTGTACGCGGGTGGCATACGTACGCATGACCACCCTATTTTGCCAAAGTTGTATTTTACAATTTTTAACCAATTCATCTAATTTTTCAAATTTCTGTAAATCCTGTTTATAGTTCGATGGCGCTTCTAACTCTCAAGGGCCAGGGGCAGGAATTCTTCTAGAGGACCCAAATGGAATAGTTTTGGAGCATTCTCTACACTTCTCCTTCATGGCCAGCAACAATCAGGCCGAATATGAAGCACTCATTGCCGCCTTAAGGTTAGCCATCGAATTAAATATTTCTGCAATAAAGGTACACTATAACTCTTTACTAGTAGTACAACAAGCAAATAAATCTTTTCTTGTTAAGATCCCCTTTTAACAAAATACTTGAATGTTATCAAAATACTTATAACTCATTTTTCAAAATTTGAGATTCATCATATTCCCAAAGAACAAAATTATCAAGCCGACATCTTGTCAAAGCTCGCAAGTACACAATCACACACTGCTACTCTTTTAGAATCCACTTTGATTACACCAAACATCAATTTCATTAACATTTGCCACATTGCTGACAAAGATGATTGGCGATGGCTTTACATCCATTATCCAAAAACTGGAAATATTTTCTCTGAAATCACTAATTTAAAAAAATTCAGGAGACAAGCTTCATTCTTTACATTGTTAAATGATAACCTATATAGGCGAGGCTATACTCGTCCCCTCTTAAGTGTCTAAGCAGGTCAGAAGCCGAGCTTGCCTTGGCCGAGGTTCATGAAGGAATATGCGGCACACATATAGGAGCATGGAGTTTATCCTCCAAAATTCTTCGAGCTGGGTTTTCTGGTCGAGCTTACAGAAAGACTTTCATCAAAAGGTGAAAACCTGCACAAATTGTCAAAAACACGCTCCAATAATACATGTACCAGGTGAACTATTGCATCACTTCGAGGTAAGCTGGCCATTCTATCAATGGAGGGTTGACATCCTCGGCCCTTTTTCTATCGCACCAGGACAGGTAAAATTTTTAGTTGTGGCAATTGACTACTTTTTCAAATGGATTGAGACACAACCACTAGCCAAAATCACATCACAACAAATGATTTTCTTTGTTTAGAAGCACATTATATGCAGATTTAGTATATCTCATCATATTACTGACAATGGTCGCCATTTTGTCAACCATAATTTCACATCTTTTTTACAGAACTTAAAAATCAAACAACACTTCTCTTCAGTTGAACATTTGTAGACTAATGAATTAGCTGAAGCTGCCAACAAAGTCGTCCTATATGCTTTGAAAAAGAAATTGGATGATGCAAAAGGGCTTTGGGCCGAGCTTATTTCAGAACTCCTATAGGGTTATAACACTACTACACACTCTACTACTAAAGAAACCCCGTTCCGTTTAGTCTACGAGTCTGAAGCGATGATTCCTTTGAAAATCTCTCAATCCTCACTAAGAACACAAGCAACCGATCATGATGAAGCTCGGCAAATCGAACTTGATTTAGTTGAAGAAATTCGAGATATAGCCTTTGTCCATCATCGAGAAATGTAGCAAAACATAGCTCGGCGGTACAATCAGAAGGTCCATCCTCGCTCATTTCAAGTTGGCGACTTCGTACTTAGAAAAATCGAGCAAGCCAGACAACCTCCATCCCATGGGAAACTCGCCACCAAATGGGAAGGGCCACTCAGAATCCTTGAAGTTCTCGAAAAAGGAGCTTATAAGCTGAATCTTTAGACGGTACCATGTTACCTAACTCTTGGAATATTTCTTCTTTAAAGCAATATTATAGCTAAAAGCCAGGGACAGGCTTGTACTCTTTTTCCTACTCACAAGATTTTTTTCCAAAGAGGATTTTGTTTGGAGAGGTTTTAACGAGGCAAGCCTACCTGCACCTTTGTAAACAAAGGTCATATACTAAATCATTATGGCCAGAGAAAGGCTAATCTATATCTATTATCTCCATTTTCCAATCTATATCAATCATTATCAGATCTATATCAATCCGAACTTTGAATAACTATAGTCAACTAAATTGTTCAAATCAAATATCAAACAATCACAAATAGTTATCCATTTGCGATAGCTGTTCAATTCAAATTTGCATCATTTAAAACATGCGAAATCTCAAACATCAATCAAATCAGCAAACAAAGGTGAACCAATGAGTTATTCTCGTCTAAACAAATCACTTCTATCAACCCCCTCTCAGAAATCAGAAACAATACATTAATGGCAACCTAAAACAACCATTGCCTAAATCACTCAATCAAACATCTATCTACTAATTCATCAAATATCAAACATTAAAACTTTATCAGCCTCAATCACCTACCTATTTCAAATAGCCAAAACAAACCTGGCATATGTTCAATCCAAGCTCATTAAACGAATATCATATAATCAAATAGTGATTAAATATAACCAAAAGAAAAATTAGTTCAAATGACTATCTATTACAAATCCCAAAACAAAAAGCCAAAACAAATTGGCCAAAGTCAAATATTTCAAAACAATTCAAAATTTTTTCAAACAAACTACTAAACATCAATCTACCAGCTTGTCATCCTCATCCTCGTCATTCACCAAAATTCTATCTTGAACTACTTTACTTGGATCCATCGCCGAGAAGTCACTATCAGGAGCTAATAACTTTGCTTGAGTAACAGCACGTTCAAATCCTTCGGCAAAGGCATAGGCATCTAAAACCTTAGTCTCACAATCCTTCTCCATATTCTTTAGCCTCACAGTAACTTCAATAACTTGGTTATTCAATTTAAAAAGATCACTTTCCTTCTTTTTCAATAGCTCTACATCTTTGTCATGATTACTTGTCTGCAACTTTAAGTCTTCATCTTTTTTAGCCAATTTCTTTTTAAGATCCATAATAACAATCTCTTTCAAGTCTAACTCCTCTTTTAGAATTACAGATCCATCAATTTTCAGCAACAGATTCTTATGCCTCCTCTCTTGGCTCCGACCTATATTGGCCAGACGAAAACCCAAAACCTGAAATAACCCAAAAGTTAAAGAAATATATATAACCCGTCGATCCCCAAAAGTTAACAGACAAAGTTCAGTTTTCGTACATGAAAATACTAGTCAACACCAATATCCCCGACCTTATCAATTAAGACAACGTCGGAAGATGCTTGCACCACCTCATCAGCTACAATCATAAACGGATCAGAAATCTCTTATCCCATACTGAGGAACCATCACCTTCCTTGAAAAACCCATGGAGCTTCTCTTGCTTAGTAACAAATGCTGAAAGATCCTCCAAAGGAATGTCATTCTCCTTCTCAGAAACATCGTCACCCAAATTTATAACCTCCACCTTTCTCTTCTTAAATACAAAGCTCTTCTTTTGGGGGGATGGTTGATTAACCTCTCTCTCTCTCCATCCATCTTCTCAGGATTAGAGGAAGATCCCTCTTTCACAAAATTTTTTGTCTTCAGACGAGCTCTCAAACTCGCCGCAGATATTCTAGGATATTTTCCACCTACAAAACCAGTAAACAATATCAAACATACATCTAAAATATCAATATCTTTAACAAACAGCTCAACAACTCTCACCAAGATAATTCACCACAGATGCTCTATCTTCCTCCCATGGAAGCAGATCAAACACAGATATTAAGTTTCCTCTATCAACTACTTCAACCAAATATCTTATTATACACTCATTCTGAGGAGTGATCTCCTCTGGACCTAATATATGTTGTGGTTGCGAACACAAAAAAAGCAAAAATTTCTCACCTAAATTCTCATCCAAATAAAAGGAAAAATCATCGTCGACCGACTTTACTTTCAAAAGTATTTCCTTAAAATTCTTGAAAAATGAATTATAGAATTCAAAAGGCGAAAAGCCAGAAGCACTATTCAGATTCACCCAAATCCCCTTCCAAACATCTTTAGCTTGAAATAAGGAGAAAAACATTTCAAGAGAAAGTTTTATCTTTAAAAATTCCATTAAAATTTTAAAACATCTCACAAAAGTCCAACCATACGGACGGAGATGAGATGGAGCACAGTTAAGTTGTTTCAAAATATCACATTCGAAAGTCGTAAATGGCAATTTCACACGCAGTTCTTCAAGAACACAATTATGCATGTAAAAAAAAATTCAAAATCCATTTTTCTATGAAAAACGCGATCATCCCTAATGCATGGAAGCAATTCAACCCCTACCCCAGAACTCCTCCTAACTATTTTTTCAACATCAATCTCAACCACACTACCCGTGTCCACGAAAAGAGACCCTCGAATTTTTACATCCTCATTAACCCAATTGTAACAACCGTCATCAACATCTTCAAATTTTTCTTTTCCCCTTTTCTCACCCATATTTTTTCGAAAACAAAATGATAGAAAAAGATGAAGAAATCAGACCCAAAGATGAAAGTAAAACTAACCTCTTTTACTCATCTCTTACTCGTCTAAAATAGGTTTAAACGGAACTGGATTTGCTTTAATGTAACCTTTAAGGATTCCAAAAGAATTTATTAACATTTAATAAATATTTTAATTCCAACTCCATCACAACCGTTGTTTCTCTATAAAACAAACGACAGTGAATGACATTGAAAACTGAAAATTATACCCACTTTTAATTTAATGACAACCTTTTACTTTTCTTTTTTCTTTTCCAAATAAATTACAATTGTTGCATATAATTATTTTATATTCATTTTGATAAAATACATTGAATTGGGAGTTCCATACTGTTATCAAAGTACCAAGTTATAACTCAATAAAAAGTTCAACATGTTTTATCAAAAATACCACAAGACCAAGTTTGGGAGTTGTGATATGACTGTTATACATCGGTTATACATTATAACTCGGCTATAAATATTATAGATCGGCTGTCAATAACGGTCACTCAAATAAATACCAATAGCGCTCAAAAATGCTATTATTCTCCGTTTAAAGCATCATTATTCGGAAAAATAACCGTTATTATTCATTTTCAGATATAAAGAAAATGGTAAAAAGATTGTTCTGATCATTGCATTCGACAAAGTCTATTATTCATTTACTGATTTGAACGTAGAAGTACTTTTTGCAGGTACTCACCCTCTTGTTCTCTCATTGTTGATATATAACTCATCTCAACGAAAAGTTTGTAAATATTCATCAATAAACAAACTATACAACGGTCAACTTCTACAAAAACAGATATGCTAATGTCAAATTATGTATTTTAAATTAAGTTATACAATATGAATTGCAACATTTTTACTACTGTATACGATGTTAATAGAGCATCTCTAAAAGCAAGCAAAAATTACAAATTAAATAAAATATAACATAAATATTAATTTCTATTAATATACACTATAAATATTAAACTTAATTTGTTTGAAAAAGGATTATACATTGAACGTGAGAATTAGGTATGCCCTAGTAAAACCATATGATTTGAAACTAAATAAATTACTAAGAAATGCACTTTGTGTAATGAAAAAATGGGTGCTGACAAAATTAAAGAAGGGGAAAGAATTATTATATTGAATGATGAAAAAATTTAAATTACTTGTACACTAATTATGATGAAGAGGAGAGGAGTGCTAAGGGACTAGTAAATTATGTGATTTGTAGTCATCAATTAGTTATTATTGGTGTTTTTAATGGTGTGAGATTTCATCCAATGATAAATAATGTAAAATTACTCACTTTTCTTTTACTGGTTAAGTGTTGGTCCTAGACTTTCTCTGGAGAGGAGGCTATGATTATGATTACTATTATTCGGTCATTATTGTTGCACGATAAAGGAAATGACTTCCAAATCAAAATGTCTTAAAATTTATCAATAGAGGGTAAAATATTTCCATAAATAAATGATAGTTATTAGTGGGTGAAATTGTAATAACAATTAAATAAATGTTTAATTATTCTGCAGATTTTTATAATTCACTAAATTTTCAATTAGATCCTTATATTTTTTTTTAATTGAATTCTTATACATTATTTTTTTAAATTTACTTGTATACCCTTAGAAACCCAATTGAAAAGAAAAAAAAAGTATAGGGACTTAATTGAAAATTCGATAAAATTATAAATATTCAATAAAAAATATTCCTATAATTCATTTTATTTGTCACTATCATTCTTTTGCTTATTTATATACAAATTGTACCAAAAATATCTTCTCTCTCTTTTTTTTTTTAACTTTCAAAATACTTTATCTTAAGAATCTAAAAAAAGGGGAATGGATAAAATGAAACAAATGACAATATACTAGGAGCCTTGGAACACGGTTAAAACAAAAGTCGCAAAATAAAAAGCGCAACGCTCGAGGAGTAGTGTTACTTGCGTGCTAAGAAACCTAATGGGAAAAAGTAAAGATAAGCAAAAGAGTAAAGGAAAGCCAAGGAAACAGCATAACTAGCTCCTGACTCAGCCTGCGAAGCCAAGGCTGGCCGGAGGATATATATATATACATATAAACATACATAGGTATCCCAAAATACACCAAAATACCAAAATAAACTTCTATCTCTCCCTCAACCTCTATGAGGAGCAGCATACACAAGTACTTGGAGAGTAAGCTAAACACATATATACATATATACAAATAGAGATCCAAAATACACCCAAGAACTACTTCGCTTCAAGGATCCAGACGCCTAGCAAGGAGCTTCTCGACCTGCATCTGAAAAATAACAACACAGCATGGAATGAGAACCGGAGGTTCTAAACATGGTAAAAGTGTCACGCGTATAATAAATAAGGTCCTGAGAATGCCATAAGCAATCCTAGAACTCCGTTATTCAATTATCCAACTTAATTACTAAACAGAAGCCATAAACAGGGGTAGGTATTATAAATCTGCCTAACTTACTCAATTTCGAACCTAACATAACACCAAACCATTTCACCCTTTCCTCCATCCCTCTATCATCCACAATGTAGCAAAGACAAGCAACCAAACAAGTTCACACACAAGTAATGAGCAGATAGTGCAAGTAGCAAGTATAACAGGTAGCAGGTGGTATATATCAACTAGGCAAACCCAGGAAATGCATAGCAATCAAAACAAACAAATGCATATGATGCATGCCTGTCCTATAGCAGATGAGGCTCATCTGTCGGTTATCCAGCCAACCCGACAAGTCCAAAAACCTTAGACTGTCCCCCGTCGCGCATCCCCAAGAGCCTATGCATAGATTTCACATTCAACATCAAGTAATCGCTCAATGGGGGCCATCCATACCCGGGAATTTATACGTGCTCGGTCACCCTTACGACGTAGGGTCAACAGAGTGTCGAGGTTCAACCTGGAACACGTGGTGGCGAGCCACAGTTTTTACCCAGGGAAACTCGTATCTCAGATATCATTATTCATAAGCCATTTCAATTTCATTATCAATACATCATCAATTAACAAGCCTTAGCGTTAAACTTCGATAACATTCTTATTTTCTTCATAAAATCCACCATTTACATCTTACTTCACCCTCAAGTTATCTTGTTTTCCTAGCTTCTTTTATCCACTGGACCTAAAACCATACTTTAAGCCTTAAAAGGGAGAAAATGAAGGTTTAGAAGTGGAAAATTGGTTTAAAACTGTCAAAACCAGTTTTTACAGCAGGCAGCAGCCACGTGTACGCGTAGGCCACGCGCACGCATGGAGCGTATAACAAGTCACGCGTACGCGTGAGTGCGTGAAAATGCACAAATGCGTACGCATGCTTCTCGTGCATGCGTTGCCAAAAATGCCACGCCACGCGTACGCGTGACGCGTGAGCCACGCGTTGATAAACCCATATTTTATGATGTATTTTGTGCTCAATTTAAGTGATTTATTCAATACTTCACTCACTTATTCATGTAAATTGCATGGTTTTACTTTCTCTTCCTTATTATATGATGTATGTAAAAAAATATGTTCCCTATGCTTAAAAATTATCAATATTAATTACCCTTTATTACCATTCGATCCCGTGATTTGTGTGTTAAGCATTTTCAGATCTCCTAAGGCAGGAATGACTTAAAGGATGAAAAGAAAACATACAAAATTGGAAGGAAAGCACAAAAATGGAGTTTTGAAGAAAAGGGCAGCGACGCGAACGCATGGGCGACGCGGCCGCGTGCCTAGCGAGAAAAGGCAGCGATGCAAACGCGTGACTGACGCAGACGCGCGCCTTGAGCAGAACGCAGATGACGCGTACGCGTGACTGAAGCGAATGTGTGACAAGGAAAACTCCCAGATGACGCGACCGCGTGACCCAGGCGGACGCGTGACAGACGCCACGCACCAGAAACTGCAGAAAACGCCCCTAGCGATTTCTGAATACCTTTTGGCCCAAATCCAAGTTCAGAAAACACAGATTAGAGGTTATAAAGTGGAAGAATGCATCCATTCATTCATAGAGAGGCAATAATCAGCTCATAATTCATAATTTTAGATGTAGTTTTTAGAGAGAGAGGTTCTCTTCTCTCTCTTAGGATTTATGATTAGGATTCCTCTTAAAGGAATTAGGATTTCAACTTTATTATTTCAACTTACAATTTCTTCTGAGTTCCAGGTTTAATGTTCCTTTTATTTATTTTTCCAATTTAATTTATGAATTTTTCCATGTTAGATTTGAATATCTTATTTAACATAATTTGAGGTATTTCAGTTTATGATTCCTATTTAGCTTTTTATATTCTTGGCTTTAATTGATTAACTGGAGGCTCTTGAGTTATCAAATTTATCATGATTGATAATTAATTTCCCTAATTGAATTGAATTCCACTAACTCTAGTCTTTCCTTAGGAGTTGACTAGGACTTGGGGATCTAACTAATTAGTCCACTTGACTTTCCATTGCTTTCGTAAAGGTTAACTAAGTGGGATTAAACTCAATTCTCATAAGCATAACTAGGATAGGACTTCCGAATTTTCATATCTTGCGAAGAGTTTATTTATTAGTTATTTATTTATTTTTTCTTGTCATTTAAATTACCTGTTCCTTACTTTCAAAACCCCCAATTTACAAAACTCATAACCAATAATAAGAACATACCTCCCTGCAGTTCCTTGAGAAGACGACCCGAGGTTTAAATACTCGGTTATCAAATTTATTAAGGGGTTTGTTACTTGTGACAACCAATACACTCCTCAATATGGCGCCGTTGCTGGGGAATTGCAAACGTGTGCCTTATTATTGGTTAATATAAATATTTTATTTTGCTTGTTTATTTGTTTTTATTTTTGCTTTTTCATAAATTAAGAGGTTATTGATTTTTATTTAGTTATTAAAAAAATTTTTCAAAAATTTGTTCTTCGTGTTCATCTTGACCTTCAAGTTGTTCTTAGTTGTTTTCTTCGTATTGATCTAAAAATTTTAAGTTTGGTATCTGATAAACCACTATTTCATGGTTTATCTTGTGCTCAATTGAGTGGTTTTTATCAAATCTTTACCCACTTATTCATACTATTTGCATGGTTTCACATTTACCTTCCTAATTATGTGCTTTGATTGAAAACATGCTTCTTTGGACTTATAATTGCTAATATTAAATCCTCTCTTATCACCATTAGATGCCTTGATATGTGTGTTAAGTGATTTCAGAGATTACAGGGCAGGAATGACTCAGAGGATGGAAAAGAAGCATGCTAAAGTGGAAGGAATACAAGAAGTTGGAGAAACTGCTAAGCTGTCCAGCCTGACCTCTTCGCACTCAAACAGCTATAACTTTAGCTACAGAGGTCCAAATGATGCGGTTCCAGTTGCGTTGGAAAGCTAACGTCTGGGGCTTCGATTTGATATATAATATGCCATAGTTGCCCTGACGCTAGGCGACGCGACCGCGTGCTTCATGCGGCCGCGTCGCAGTGACGGGAATCAGCGTGTTTGAATTCTTCTCCAGCGATTTCTAGGCTGTTTTCGACCCAATTTGCGGCCCAGAAAACACATATTGGAGACTATAAAGTGGAAAAATGCATCCATTCATAAACAGGATTTCACATTCACAATTTTAGGAGTAGATGTAGTTTTTAGAGCGAGAGGTTCTCTCCTCTCTCTTATGATTAGGATTTAGGACTTCTCTTAGTTTTAGGAGTGACTCTCATTTCCAGGTTCATTGTTCTTTTTATTTCTTTTCTCACTTTTGTTTATGACTCTTTATGATTGATTTTCTATTTTAATATATTTTGAGGTATTTCAAACTTATGATTGCTCTCTTTAATTTATGTTACTGTTGCTTCCCATCTGAAGGCATTTTTATTCCGGTAAATTTACTTTTTTCCTTTTGGTCTTGGTTAAGAAAGCAGTAACTCAGGAATTACCTTATCTCAACATAATTGATAACTGTTATCTTTGCTAATTGAACTGAACTTCAATTAATCCCAACCTTTTCTTAGGAAATAAATAGGATTCGAAGATCAAACTAATTAGTTCCTTGACTTTCCTTTGCTTTAGTAAAGGTCAACTAAGTGGAATTAAGATTCAACTTTCATTATTATTGATAAGGATAACTAAGTCTGGACTCCTAATTTCTTATACCTTGCCAAGAGATTTTATTATTATTACTTTATTTTACTTGTCATTTAAATATACCTGTGCCCATTGCCCAAACTCAACATTCCCCAGAAAACTCATAACCAATAATAAATACACCTCCCTGCAATTCCTTGAAAAGACGACCCGAGGTTTAAATACTCGGTTATCAATTTTAAAGGGGTTTGTTACTCGTGACAACCAAAACGTTTGTATGAAAGGACTTTTGAAGGTTTAGAAACTATACTTGCAACGAGGATTTATCCGCAAATTTCTAGACCACGCAAAAGTTCTCTCTTCAAAATGGCGCCGTTGCCGGGGAATTGCAAACGTGTGCCTTATTATTGGTTATTGTAAATATTTTATTTTTGCTTGTTTATTTGTTTTATTTTTGCTTTTTCTTAAGTTAAGAGGTTATTGGTTTTTATTTTTAAAATTTTTATTTTATCTTACTTATTTCAAAAATCAAATTTCAAAATTCAATTTTAAAAATTTTCAAAATTCAAATTTCAAAATTTTCAAATTTTAAATTTCAAAAAATCAAAATTCAAAAATTTAAAATTTAAAATTTCAAAAATTAATTTTTAAATTCAAAATTTAAATAACCTTTTAATTTAAATTTGTTTTTATTTTTGTTTTTAATTTTTATTTGATACTATGAACTCTCACCCCTTTGGCTATGAGTCTGGTTACAATTATATTGCAGGAAGAGAAAATTACAATGAGAACAGGCATCAAGGTTGGAATAATCAAAGATGGGAGGAGCCACAAGGATTTGATCAACCCTTATGGCAACAACCACCTCCAATGGACTATCAACAACCATTCTGTGATGCATATCAAGGCAATGGCTATGGTGAGCAATCTTTTGATTATCAACAACCACCACCATATGCCTATGAATCCTCTCCTCAACATGACTTTGGACCACCATACTCACAAGCCCCTTTCCGCCATTTGTAATACCCGGTCTAACCGAAATTTAGTAAATAATAAGTTAAATAGGAGTATGATTGGAAGATTTGGCAATTGGAATTTGATAATTTAAATACGATATTTGGATTTAGTGAATTTTTCCGAGTCGGAAAATATAGTTTTCTGCGTAAAAGTGCGCAGTGGAATTTTGACCGGCAGTACCGGCTGAGATCTGTCTGGTACTACAACTGAGGAAATTGATTATGGGTAAATAAGATTAAGAAATGAGGAATTATAATTAGGGAAGGTAGAAATATTTAAAGTGCGATTTAGAGCGCTAATCTTAAAGGTTTTGGCCCAAAATTGGGCCAATGGGCAAAAATAAGTGAACCGGGCCTAAGTGGGCCCAAGACCCAACATATATAAACATTAGTTGTGAGCATTTCAGCTCATTTTACCCTAAAAAGAAGGGTTGGGGCGCTGATTTGAGAAGAGAGAAGAGAAGAGAGAAAACTTAACTCTCTTTGATCTTCAAACCACCATAACTTGAGCTACGGAGCTCTGATTGACGAGCCGTTTGCGGTCACGCGTTGCTCTTCTCATCCTCTACAATTATATCTAAGTTTGGTAGTGAGTATTTTATTCATCTCTGCCCAGTTTTCGAAATTCCCCACTGTTACACGTTTTTGGGTAGTTAGTGTTGAAATATTGTGATTTTTGGTGTTTAGGGATACTCCAACATGGATTCTAAGTGGGTTCTATCCCTACTTCATATGGGCTAAGGTAAGAAGTGCTCAAATTCTTGTGATTTGTCATTTTAATGAGCCCTAGGTTGATGTATGTATGTGACATTGGTTATGTTAGTGTATTTGGTGATGTTGGTGCACAATTGGGAGATTGGTATTGCTTGAGGAGCTTTGGTAAGGCTTGGAGCTAAGGTTGGTGAAGAATTCCAAAGAAGAGGCTCAATTGGTTTGGCTACAAGAGGTACGGTTTAAGTTTCATTTAAATACCGTGTGTTGTGATGAGAATTCCTAGGCTAGATGCCCCTAGGATTAAGTTTGGATTGTGTAAATGGTTGGTGCTAATATGCATAGTTGATATGTAATGTGAATTAATGATTGGGTTGAGAATTGTGTGACCTTGTATGCTTGGTGTATTGAGAATTTGATGTACTGGGTAATGAGTATTGATTTGTGGTTTATGCATTTAAATTGTGAAAATTGGGCCGGAGGCCGTGAATTTTGGGCCGGAGGCCGGAAAGAGACAAGAAAGGTAAGTCGATGTGTGCATTGTATGACGGCACAAGTGATTGGATGAATTTCAGATAATGAATATATGAATGATTAGGTTGGTTATTGAATAATAAGGTTTGAGAAGTTGAAGTGTAGAATTTGATAATTTTGGGTGAAATTATGTAGACGAGGTATGTTTGGTTCGGTTGAGATATATTATGTGATCATATATGTGATTATGATTATTGATGCCTTGATGGTATGATGATGCATTAGAGATATGTATGTTGTGATATATGCTTGGGGAATGATTAAGGTTGATTTGTGGGTGAAATCACGTGATAGTGAGTATGATATTGATTACGTATAATGATGGTTGATTGAAAATGGTATTATTAGAAATTGGGATGAGGAAGGATGTATGACATGATATTGTATTTGTCCTTTAGCCATTTGATTGAGAAGTGTTAAAATGGTTAGATGTGGTTTTGGGAATTTTTGGTAAAGTGTTAATGTGT
>NC_029788.2:32541788-32542924 GCF_000816755.2 Arachis ipaensis
CCACCAATCCGAATGAAGCTGATACTTGGTTTCAGGCCATGGAGCGAGCACTGCAAGCGCAGTTGGTGCCTGAAGAGCAGCGTGTTGAATTCGTTACCTATCTACTCACGGGGGATGCATCGCATTGGTGGCAAGGGGCTCAACGTCTCCTGCAACAGGGGAATGATCATATCACTTGGGATGCCTTCCAGGTGGAATTCTATAAGAAGTACTTTCCGAATTCCGCCAGGACATGGAGTTACTGCAGCTGAAGCAAGGTGTTATGTCCGTATCTGAGTATACAGACAAATTTGAGGAGCTATTCAGGTTTTCCCGCATGTGTCAAGGAGCTCCGGGAGACTTCGAGGAATGGAAATGCATTAAGTATGAAGGAGGGCTCCAGAGCGACATCTTAAGTTTGGTGTTTGGTGGGGAGATCTGAACTTTTTCAGAGTTAGTGAATAAGAGCAGAATTGCTGAAGAGTGTGTGAAAAGGAGGGTTGCAGAGAAAGGAGAAAGGAAAGAGCACAACCAAGGATTCGCACCAAGGGGTCGAGAGTTTAAGGAGAGAGGATACGTACAACACTTTCCCCAAGGACAGACTAACTTTGCGATGAGTGAGGAGTCCCAAAGGAATGGTAAGGGAAAACGGGCAGCGGCTGCTTCTGATGTTTCAAGCTGTCAGAGATGTGGAACTCATCACCCAAATAGGCCGTGCCGATTGGGGTTAGGTGTATGTTACAAGTGCGGGTTACCAGGGCATGTATCAAGAAATTGCCAACAAGGAGAGAGTCAGGATGCGGGCCGATTGCGACAGTAAGATTGAGGTAATTGCCTTAATACAAATGGATAAATGCCTGTGATGTAAATGACTTTCTGTTGAGAATGATGTGTTGTGTTTGTTATGTAGTTGGTTGATTTCTGGATTTTTAGTGAAATGGATTGAACTCGTGACTTTTAGTTCCTTTGATTTAAATAGATAAGGGATGGTCCTAAATGATGGATTTGGAAACGTTAATTCGAATTGTCGGTCAAGTTAAGTGGTGGTTTAGTACTTGAGGAAATAAGTGATGGAACTAATACTTGACGAGAAATCAAGGTGGCATAGCGGAAGCTTGCTAAAGCGTTAGCATAGTATGGTAATAATAAGGAAAAGT
>NC_029788.2:32546483-32547026 GCF_000816755.2 Arachis ipaensis
GACTATATGCTACTTGTTCTACTTGTATCATGTTTGTGTATTACTTGCCTGTATTGCTTGTGTTTGTACAACTGAGAGGCCCCTCATGCTGGTGTCGGTTGGTGTGAGGGCTGTTCTTGATGGGATGAATTGATGGTGCAATTGCATGATGATGTGTTGATATAGAACTGCTGAGGTAGAACAACTGGTGATGGTTTTGCTTATGATTCTGAGTCTGATTCGTGGAAGAGTTAGCGAGTTGGGAAACATGTGAAACATGCCTACATCATATATGCCATATTATCTGACTATATGCTACTTGTTCTACTTGTATCATGTTTGTGTATTACTTGCCTGTATTGCTTGTGTTTGTACAACTGAGAGGCCCCTCATGCTGGTGTCGGTTGGTGTGAGGGCTGTTCTTGATGGGATGAATTGATGGTGCAATTGCATGATGATGTGTTGATATAGAACTGCTGAGGTAGAACAACTGGTGATGGTTTTGCTTATGATTCTGAGTCTGATTCGTGGAAGAGTTAGCGAGTTGGGAAACATGTGAAACAT
>NC_029788.2:32557026-32564522 GCF_000816755.2 Arachis ipaensis
TAGGAGGCTTCACTGGAACTTGAGAAGATCTCTCTCCGGCCGCCTTGGCCGAGATGTTTAGAGCAGCAGTTGCCTTCTTCGCCTTCTTGTAGGCCTTCATGGAATCATTATTTTTCAACATCTCTGAAAATACAGAATCAACCACAGAAGACAAGTTACAACATAGGAGAAGAAAAGCTCAGAAGCAAGTATAAAAACAAGTCAGACAGTACCCAACGCAGTTCGAACCAAAGATAGATCACTCAAGAATCTCTTCGTATCCAGATGGGGAGGTTTCCCCCACAAATCTTCAAGAACAACTACAAAGGCCCGCTCAACCTCATTAAGCATCTCCCATGTATAACGTGGCACTCTCACATTCTTTTGCCACTCTAAAGGAAAAGCAGGCTCGTCATTTTCATCAAGAAAAAAGGGGCGAACCCCCTCAACAGCACGGACTCAAAAGAAATAGTTCTTAAAATCTTTAAACGACTCATCATACATGGCAAAAACTTTATGCCCCTAGGCCGATCTGAAAGAAACCCAGGAAGCTTTCTTTTTGGAGGAACCTTTGGGCTTGGCCGAGACGAAAAGATAAAGAAAAAGAGTTTCAGAAGTTGTTATGCCTAACTCTTGGCAAAGCAGTTGAAATATTTTGATAAAACCCCAGGAAAGCTGGGACGGAGCAATGTTACATGACCACAGCAGGTCAGTTTCAAAAGCAGTAAAAGGAAAAGTAACGTTTAATTGGCTGAAGAAGTATTCATAAGCATATAAGAAGGGACGCTCCCCCTCGATGGAAGTCGGAAAACAAACTCTCTCATCAGAATCAGGGGCAACAAGCTCATAATCCCCCTCACGGGCACTGTTACCACAAATCCTATGGCGCTTCCTCAGCTCTATGCAAAATTCAGCATCCACAACAGAAGCACACAACAAGACAAGGGAGTCCAGCCAATCGGACCTCCCCTCGGAAACTCTGGAAGACATCTCTATAATGTTATTACAAGAAGACATGAGGCCAACTAATCCTACAAGTAAGAAAAAAAGATGGGATTACTAAAAACATCTCGGACAAGGGAGAAAACAACTCAATACGATACAGGCGAACACACAAAAAAGGAAAACCCCAAGACTCAAACCAAAGTCCTGGGGCATCCTTTGGAGGCAATAATAAAGCAAGGTTTCTAGTAAAAATCTACTTCTCGCACCCCAGCATCTCTCTAAACAAGAAAAGAAGGCTTCAAACAGCAAGCATTTTTCATCAGAGTAAAACACAAAAGTCTTCAAAAACATTGCCTTATAGTCTAAACCAGCAAAAACCACCCCCAAACATCAAGCACGCCAAACAGAGACCATTAAAGATACAACCTTTTTCAAGAACCAGACAAAAGCAACCTCCAAATAAAGCAAGGAACAGATGTGGATAGCGGTATCAGAACAGAAACAACAAGGAACATGCAAAGCCTTAAAAGCATCAAGCAAAAACAAAAAGGATCATGCAGAAGATGGAGAAACTCTCAGAACGCACATTTCAACAACAATAAGGCACGATGGAAACAGAAAGATCCAAACTTTCTCTAAAGGAAAATCAAAATCAAAACCTCATCACAAAAACAAGGAGAAAGCACGAAGTGAGACTAACCTGAAGACGAAAGAAGCTTCGAGGAAGAAAAATGGAGGCGCAGAAATAAAAGCTGCCCAGAAAATCGCAAAACAAACGCCGCAACACAAGAAAGCAGAAGTGCAAATGAAAAAAGAGAGTGAAGAGAGCGGAAAAAAGAAGTTACGAAAAGGGCGAAGGAGAGAAACCGTTTCTGGATTTTTCAAAATCAAAATAAAGAGCCAAAAGGAAACGGGGCAATTAATGTTAAAATTAATGAAAACATTAAACCCTCGCACGTTCCCAAAGCGCCGATATAAAAGCGTGCACTTTTAGAGGAAAAACGTTCTACATTCAAAAGCTTCTACAAAGGAATCAACAAAATACTTGAGTTCGGCTTCACTAGAGAAGGACCGAAGTCAATAACTCGACCTCAAAAAGAAGACCGAGCTCAAGCAGGGGCACTGTTCATACCCTGGGTCGAGATGATCGAGCCAGGATGTTCAGTAGCAAAAGCGACCGACCTCTTTAGGTCAAGCGGACCGACTTCTTTACGTAAAAGTCGGCCAAAGCGACAGAAAAAGCCCAAAGAAGGGCCCAACTCAAGGAACACGACCCCGATCCAAAGGCAGCCCAAGCCGATAGAGACAAGGGCGGTTCCACGGAAGACAAGCTGACCTCAACAAAAGATAAAGATAAGATAAGATAACTAACTTATCTTATCCAAAGAAGGTCACATCTCACTACTATAAATACACTGGAGCACCCAGGTGTAACTCATACTCTGATTCTACAATAAACCTGTTTAATACCCATGCTAACTTAAGCATAGGAGTCTCTTGCAGGTACCCCTCACCCTCTGGTGGCCAAGGATTAGCAGTGCAGCAAGTCCAACAAGTTGGATACAACAGCTCCGGCCGCCACCAGCCAGCTGGACACGCCATCTCCGACCAGTACAGAAGATCTCATCCGAGATCGACCTCCAGTTTCAGGTAACCCTCGGAACAGACCCTATCATGAAGAAATATCTCGAAAAAACTAGAGAACAGCTTGGACAGATCGGGGAATATAAGGTCCAACACATACCTCGAGAACAAATTGCTCGGGCGGATGCACTCTCAAAACTAGCCAGCACCAAACCAGGGGGCAGTAACAGAAGCCTTATCCAGGAAACATTGCAAAGCCCATCAATCACAGAGGAAGAGAAGGTCCTAACCATATTTGGTCAGGATCAAGGGTGGATGACTCCCATAATCAACTACCTCAAGACAGAGACACTCCCTACAGACAAAAAGGAGGCAAAAAGACTAGTACGAGAAGTATAGCACTACACCATAGTTGGCAACATCTTATATAGGAGAGGGATTTCAACACTCCTCCTAAAATGTGTGCCGACCTCCAATACAAGGGAAGTTCTAGAAGAAATATACAGTGGTATGTGTGGCAACCATCTCGGGGCACGAGCTCTCTTCAAAAAAGTACACCGAGCTGGATTCTTCTGGCTGACCTTACAAAAAGAAGCGCAGAGTTCGTAAAGACATGCCAACCATGTCAGAAGCATGCAAACTTCCACATCGCTCCACCAGAAGAGCTCATCAGTGTAACGTCACCTTAGCCATTTGCAAAGTGGGGGCTCGACCTCCTCGAACCCTTTCCCCAGGGATTGGGACAAGTCAAGTTCCTCATTGTAGGGGTAGACTATCTCACAAAATGGATTGTGGCAGAGCCCCTAGCTAATGCCACCGCTCAAAGAAGTCAGAAATTTCTGTACAGGAACATTAATACAAGGTTTGGGGTCCCTTACTCCATCACCACATAAAATGGCACTTAATTCACTGATACAGGTTTCAGGAACATGGTAGCTGACTTAAAAATAAATCACCAATTCACATTCGTAGAACACTGGTGCACGAAATTGTGATACATATCCATGGCTTCAAAGGCCTGGTGCTCTGATCTTAATTCATGATTGTCACAACTTCGATACAACTAACCAGCAAGTGCACTGGGTCGTCCAAGTAATACCTTACGTGAGTAAGGGTCGAATCCCACGGAGATTGTTGGTATGAAGCAAGCTATGGTCACCTCCAACGCAATTGGAAGCGCGCCATTTCGAGTTCTGTATCTCCAGAAAATCCACTTTGAGTGCAGGGAGGTCAGAATCCAACAGCATCAGTAGTCCTTTTTCAACCTCTGAATCTGATTTATAAGAAAAAGATTTTTGAAAAATATTTTTTTGAATTTTCGAAAATAACTAAGAATTTTGAAAAAGATTTGATTTTTGAAAAAGATTTTTGAAAAAGATAAGATTTTTAATTTGAAAATTTGATTTGACTCATAAGAAACAACTTTGATTTTAAAATTTTTTGAAAAAGTCAACTCAATTTTTCGAATTTGATGAGAGAAAAAGGGAAATATATTTTTTTGATTTTTGAATTTTTTTTATGAAAACATGAAAATTATGCAATGCATGAAATTTTTAGATCAAAACATGTGATGCATGCAAAAATGCTATGAATGTCAAGATGAACACCAAGAACACTTTGAAGATCATGATGAACATCATAGACACAATTTTGAAAAATTTTTAATGCAAAGAAAACATGCAAGACACCAAACTTAGAATTCTTTAATGCTTAGACACTAAGAATTCAAGAATGCATATGATAAACATGAAAAGACACAAAACAAAAAATCATCAAGATCAAACAAGAAGACTTACCAAGAACAACTTGAAGATCATGAAGAACACTGTGAATGCATGATATTTTCGAAAAATGCTTAAATGCATATGCAAGTGACACCAAACTTATGATATGACTCAAGACTCAAACAAGAAACATGAAATATTTTTTGATTTTTATAATTTTCTAATTTTTTTTGGATTTTTGATTTTTTTTTTCGAAAAATTAATTGAAAAAGAAAAATAAGGATTCCAAAATTTTTAATATGAATTCCAGGAATCTTGCCATGTTAGTCTAAGCTTCAGTCCAGGAATTAGACATGGCTCACAAGCCAGCCAAGCTTTCAATGAAAGCTCCAGTCCAAAACACTAGACATGGCCAATGGCCAGCCAAGCTTTAGCCTTTAACACTGGATCAGCAGCAGGTGGATGAGCAACAACTAAATTGCTCTTGATAACAAATTGCAAGCCTCAGTCCAAAAAGCGTATAAATTATCCGCTCATCAAACACCCACAAGCTAACAGACAGGCAGAAACTGCCAACAAAGTCATACTAGCTGGGTTATAATGGAGACTACAGGACGCAAAGGGAGCTCGGGCCGATGAGCTCCCACAAGTCCTATGGGCATATCAGACAAATTCGCACTCCACCACAGGAGAATCACCCTTTAGACTTGCTTACGGAATGGAGGCAATGATCCTAGTGGAGATAGAGGAAGGATCCCCCAGAATAATCCTCTATAATGAAGAGGCCAACTCCCAAAATCAAAGGGAAGAGCTCGACCTACTTCCAGAAGTCTGAGAAAGTGCTCAGATTAGAGAAGAAGTGTTAAAGCGTCGAATGACTTCAAGGTATAATCAGAGGGTAATTCAGCGAAGCTTCGCCAACAACGATTTCATCCTAATTCGAAATGACATCAGAGTAGGTCGATCAGGAAAAGGGAAGCTAGCAGCTAACTGGAAAGGACCTTACCGAGTTGTAGAGGTACTGGTAAAAGGCTACTACAAGGTATCCGACCTCGAGGGATGAGAGCTACCAAGGTCATGGCATGCTTGTAACCGAAGAAGGTACTACAGTTAGAAAGAAATAAAGATCTTAGGTCAAGGTGCACTCTTTTTCCTGAAAAATTTTTTTAATGAGGCGCCAAACCAAGATCTACAGAATTGCCCAATTTAGAAGGGTAAGCACTCATATGTATACATTCTTGTCTATATGCCTATTTTTTTCTTGAATAAAGTTTTTCAGATTCTTTAAAAAGCTTCCTACCAAGACGCATTAATCTGAGCGCAAAAATTCATCGCCCGATTACAACAAGGTTGAAAGAACTGAAGATTGATGGTTTAGAGGTTATAGTAAACTCTCGTTGCAAGTATAGTTACTAAACCAAGCAATCAACCTTTCTTACAAACGTTTTGGTTGTCACAAGTAACAAACCCCTTTAAAATTGATAACTGAGTATTTAAACCTCGGGTCGTCTTTGACGTTAGGTTTTCTGCCAGTAAAGAATATCATAAAAACAGTTGCGTTGTAAATATAGTCTCTAAACCGACAAAAATCCCTTCGTACAAACGTTTTGGTTGTCACAAGTAACAAACCCCTTTGAAATTGATAACCGAGTATTCAAACCTCGGGTCGTCTTCTCAAGGAATTGCAGGGAAGTATGTTCTTATTATTGGTTATGAGCTTTGTAAATTGGGGTTTAGGAAGTAAAGTGGGAATATGTTATATGACAAGTAAAATAAAATAATAATAATAAAATAGACTCTTGGCAAGGTATTAGAAATTGGAAGTCCAGATTTAGTTATCCTTATCAACAATAAAGAAAGTTGGATCTTAATTCCACTTAGTTAACCTTTGTTGAAGCAAAGGAAAGTCAAGGGACTAATTAGTTTGATCTTCGAATCCTATTTATTTCCTAAGAAAAGGTTGGGATTATTGAAGTTCAGTTCAATTGGTAAGATAACAATTAACAATTATGCTATTGAATTGGATAACTTCTGAGTTACTGATTTCTGAACCAAAACCAAAAGGAAAAGAGTAAATCTACTGGAATAAAAATGTCTTCAGATGGGAAGCAATAATCATGTAAATAAAAGAGAGCAATAATAACTGAAATACCTCAAATAACATTAATTCAAGTAATCTGGAACAGTTCATAAATTATATAAAAATAAAAAACTTGGGATTGAGAGTCACTCCTAAAACTAAGAGAAGTCCTAAATCCTAAGAGAGAGAGGAGAGAACCTCTCTCAAAACTAATCTAAATCATGAGAAAATGAATTATGAGAGCCCCCTTATGAATGGATACAGTCCCCCACTTTATAGCCTCTAACTGTGTTTTTTGGGCCGCAAACTGGGTCAGAAACAGTCCAGAATTCGCTGGTTTCGAATTTCGCCACGCTGGATTTCCGTCACTGCGACGCGGCCGTATGGATCACGCGGTCGCGTTACCTAGCGTTAGGGGAACTATAACATATTATATATCAAATCGAAGCCCCGGACGTTAGCTTTACAACACAACTGGAGCCGCGTCGTTTGGACCTCTGTAGCTAAAGTTATAGCCGTTTGAGTGCAAAGAGGTCAGGCTGGACAGCTTAGCAATTTCTCCAACTTCTTGTATTCCTTCCACTTTTGCATGTTTTCTTCTCATCCTCCAAGCCATTCCTGCCTTATAATATCTGAAAACACTTAACACACATATCAAGGCATCTAATGGTAATAAGAGAGGATTAATAATAAGCAAATATAAGATCAAAGAAGCATGTTTTCAATCAAAACACATAATTAGGAAGGAAATATAAAACCATGGAAATAGTATGAATAAGTGGGTAAAGAGTAGATAAAAACCACTCAATTGAGTACAAGATAAACCATAAAATAGTGGTTTATCAACCTCCCCACACTTAAACACTAGCATGTCCTCATGCTAAGCTCAAGAGAAGCTATAAAGATGAAGAGGAATGGTATGAAATGCAACCTATGAATGCAACTACATGCTAAATGCTTTGACTTACTTGGTTAAGAGTAAATAAGTTCTCCAAGACAAATACAAACCAATTTCCACTAATTCAAATCATACAATAAAAAGCAAGTGAACTTGTAAGAAGACAGCTCATGAAAACAGGGAACATAGAATCAAGCATTGAACCCTCACTAGTAGTGTGTATCACTCTAATCTCTCAAGTGTATAGGGTTATTCACTCTACTCTTCTCTAGTCATGCTTTCTAAA
>NC_029788.2:32564547-32610749 GCF_000816755.2 Arachis ipaensis
AACGTGTAGAATCGTACGTGGCTCCTGCCACGTTAGAAATTCACACCCCTCCAGCTATGGCTAGAGGTACCCAATCATGAAAGGACAGAGTTTGTGGTTATAAGATAAAAGAAACAATTAACAACGTAAACGTATAAATTAACGTACAAATAAACTAAAAACGTAAATCAATGACGAACCAATTTTATTATTCAAAGAAGAATTCTAGGATAAAAAAACTTTTAAAAGTGATTAAATTTTGGTTTTAAAAATACAATTTTGAACAAACTTCAACATAAACCTTGTACCAAAAATTCGGTTTCTTGTGTGTTGGACACTCTAAACTCGAATAAATATACCAATGTAATAAATTGGTATTTAAAAATAAGGACACACAAAGGAAGAGATACTAACATTAGATATAAAACAAGGTTAGATATACAGGTAATAAATCACATAAATGTACGAACGTATACTAACTCCAGTAACAAACTAAAATCGAGTGAATAGGATTTATTCGGATGGAAAATGTAGTAGGAACAATCGGGGTAACTCGAAAATTAGGGGAAGACAAGATATTAGTGTTGCAGGTGGACGGGTTGTTTCAACTGACGCTTTTCTCATCAAGGAATGTGTGTGGGAACTTGTTTGTCTCTCCCATGTAAACGTCTTCCGGTTCTCTTCCTGGTGGCCATCCTGAAAGAAAAAGGGAAGGAAAGTAACCCAAAGCAAAGATAGAAAACAAATAAAACATGGGTTGGTTAATGCCAAAAGTGAGGGTCTCAATTACATGGTAGCTACAACATGCAAGTGAGAAAATAATAGAAGCACATGGCATACTAGTGGTGCAAAATATTGCAACAATAAGGGAGAGAGTGTGGGTAAGGAGAGATAATATAAATTCATATCAATGTAAAAGTAATACAGGTATAAAAGATTGGCATTGATATAAATAATATTACCTATTCAAAATAAAATAAGTCACTAAGTACCCAAGATAATTCAAGAGAAGATGCAATCATTTGAACCCCAATAATAATTTTAGAAAAATAAAAATATACAATGAATGAATAATTTAAATAAAATAGAATGGAAGTGAGAGAACATAAGAAAGCAAGAAGAAAGAAATAAGAAAAGATAAGAAGAATAAGGATTCGGAGAAGAAAAGATAAGAAAATTGGCACTGATTTGGATAGGTTGTGCGACGCTGGCGACGCGGTCGCGTGGGTGATGCGGTCGCGTGGTGCGCGATAAGGTTAGGTGACGCGGACGCGTGGGGCACGCAATCGCGTGACTCGATTTGTGCTAGTGGCGCGAGTGCAGCCTCGCGGTCGCACAACTCTCTGTTCAAATCTTAGTATTGCCAAAATCCAGGGTGACGCAGTCGCGTGGGGCATGCGATCGCGTGAGTGGCCTTATTTCCAATATGACGCGGACGCGTGGGGCACGCGTTCGCGTGGGAGGGCTTGGGCTACCAGCACGAGTTCAGCCCAACTCCAGCACAACTTTCGGCCATGCACCCTTTTTACGCTGATTTCAGGTCACGCGGCCGCGTTGGTGACGCGGTCGCGTGGGAGCCCATTATTCCCATATGACGCGGTCGCGTGGGGTGATTTGTGCCATTGGCACGCCTCCAGCGTTGCTCCTGCGTAACTTTCTATTCAATTTATTATTCTCTCATCTCCTTGCAACGCGGACGCGTCGCTAATGCGGTCGCGTCGCGTGCTCGCTTTTTTTTTTTTTAATTGAAAAGATACAGAATGCAGTGTTAATATGAATGTGATGCAAAACTCCAGGTTCAATATAATAAAATAAAATAAAATTTCAAAAACAAATAAAACTAAATAAAAATAAAAAATGAACGATTATACCGTGGTGGGTTGTCTCCCACCTAGCACTTTTAGTTAAAGTCCTTAAGTTGGACATTTGATGAGCTTCCTGTTATGGTGGCTTATGCTTGAACTCATCCAGGAATCTCCACCAGTGTTTGTGATTCCAGTAACCTCTGGGGTCCCAAACTAGGCATGTAAAACCCTTGAGCAGCTTCAAAAAGATTCTTAGGCTCCCGGGGTAATAAGTGTCAGAGCAGATTCCAGGATCCCAAATCTTGCTTTTACACCCATCCATGTCGGGATCTGTATTTTTCCAACTGGGTGATAAGTAATTTGAATTCTCACTGCAGCTACCAAACAGCTTCCTAGACCCATTCAATTGAGCTCTACACCAACCTTTGCGTTTAAACTTAAAGCTTCCAACCATAGTGAACCTTGCAGGACAATTCTTACCACTGGCCATCTTCCTCTTACTCTTAATGCCACAAAGAGCTCTAAGTTGACCATCCGTCTCCAGTAACCCATATTCAAGTGGGATTAGAAAGCTAAGGGATATGAATTTTACCCACTTGAATGTTGTGAAGGATGATGGTAACTTAGGGGGAGGTATTTTTAATGAAATTGCAAGTTCCACTCCCTTGTGCTCTTTTCTGATAACTACCACCTCTTTGCAAGCTTCTTCAATTTCAACCTCTTTCTTTTGGCAGATCTTTTTCAATTTAATCTCTTCTTCATTGCTTTCGAAGGGCATGGGAGGTTGTGCTTCTTCTTCTTGAATCTCCATCTCTTGATCAACCTCTTCCAAGTCTTCAACTATGATATGCTTTGGAGGTTGTACACCCTCCTCAGCATCAATTACAACCGTCTTGGAAGGAGGCTCTATGTCATGACTTTCCCATGGAGGTTCTGCATCTCCTAAGTCTTCAACCAATTCTTCTTCTTTGATAATTACAGCTTCCTCCATTTGTTCCAGTACAAAGTTATGCTCCGTACTGTTCACTGGGGTTTCTAGTATCTCCTTCATACTACGTTCTTCATTAGATTGTCCACATGAAGTCATGGAGGTTCCTTGAGTGTCCGAACGTCGGGAAGCTAATTGACTCATTATTACTTGCCCCAATTGATGAATGGTTGCCTAATATCGATCCACTATTTTCTTGAGACGATCCCTTGCCTCTTGATGCATTCGGCTTTCATAAATAGGATCATAGTGCTCTTGGATTGATGGATATGGAGATGGTGAATATTGAAGTGGTGGTTCTTATGAGTAATTGGGTTGGAATTGGGGTGGTTCTATATATGGTGCATATGGCTCATAAGGTGGTTGGTATGGTGGTTGAGGATTAGGGTCATATGGAGGTGAATGGCAGAAAGGGGCTTGTGAGTTTGGTGGTCCAAAGTTATGTTGAGGAGAGGGTTCATACGCATATAGTGGTGGTTGTTGATAATCAAAAGAGTGCTCACCATAGCCATTGCCTTGATATGCATCACAGAATGGTTGTTGATAGTCCATTGGAGGTGGTTGTTGCCATGAGGGTTGATTAAATCCTTGTGGCTCCTCCCATCTTTGATTCTTCCAACCTTGATGCCTGTTCTCATTATAGTTTCCATTCTTAACAACAACATTGGAACCAAACTTGAAGCGAGAGGGGTGAGAATTCATAGTAGCTAATAAAAAATTAAAAACAAAAATAAATTTAAATTTAAATTAAAAGGTTATTTAAATTTTGAAATTTGAAATTTGAAATTTTGAAATTTGAATTTTAAAATTTGAATTTTAAATTTTTGAAATTTGAATTTTTGAAATTTGAAATTTAAAATTTGAAAATTTTGAAATTTGAATTTTGAAATTTGATTTTTTGAAATAAGATAAGATAAGATAAAAATTTTAAAAATAAAAATCTGAAAATTTTTTTTTAATAACTAAATAAAAACAAATAACCTCTTAATTTATGGAAAAGCAAAAATAAAAACAAGAATAAAAACAAATAAACAAGCAAAAATAAAAAAAATATTTACAATAACCAATAATAAGGCACACTTTGCAATTTCCCGGCAACGGCGCCATTTTGACGTTAGGTTTTCTGCCAGTAAAGAATGTCATAAAAACAGTCGCGTTGTAGATATAGTCACTAAACCGACAAAAATCCCTTCGTACAAACGTTTTGGTTGTCACAAGTAACAAACCCCTTTGAAATTGATAACCGAGTATTCAAACCTCGGGTCGTCTTCTCAAGGAATTGCAGGGAAGTATGTTCTTATTATTGGTTATGAGCTTTGTAAATTGGGGTTTAGGAAGTAAGGTGGGAATATGTTATATGACAAGTAAAATAAAATAATAATAATAAAACAGACTCTTGGCAAGGTATTAGAAATTGGAAGTCCAGATTTAGTTATCCTTATCAACAATAATGAAAGTTGGATCTTAATTCCACTTAGTTAACCTTTGTTGAAGCAAAGGAAAGTCAAGGGACTAATTAGTTTGATTTTCGAATCCTATTTATTTCCTAAGAAAAGGTTGGGATTACTGAAGTTCAGTTCAATTGGCAAGATAACAATTAACAATTATGCTATTGAATTGGATAACTTCTGAGTTACTGATTTCTTAACCAAAACCAAAAGGAAAAGAGTAAATCTACTGGAATAAAAATGTCTTCAGATGGGAAGCAATAATCATGTAAATAAAAGAGAGCAATAATAACTGAAATACCTCAAATAACATTAATTCAAGTAATCTGGAACAGTTCATAAATTATAAAAAAATAAGATTGAGAGTCACTCCTAAAACTAAGAGAAGTCCTAAATCCTAAGAGAGAGAGAGGAGAGAACCTCTCTCAAAACTAATCTAAATCATGAGAAAATGAATTATGAGAGCCCCTTATGAATGGATGCAGTCCCCCACTTTATAGCCTCTAATCTGTGTTTTCTGGGCCGCAAACTGGGTCAGAAACAGTCCAGAATTCGCTGGTTTCGAATTTTGCCACGCTGGATTTCCGTTACTGCGGCGTGGCCGCATGGATCACGCGGTCGCATCTTCTAGCTTTAGGGTAACTATAACATATTATATATCAAATTGAAGCCCCAGACGTTAGCTTTCCAACGCAACTAGAACCGCATCGTTTGGACCTCTGTAGCTAAAGTTATAGCCGTTTGAGTGCAAAGAGGTCAGGCTGGATAGCTTAGCAATTTCTCCAACTTCTTGTATTCCTTCCACTTTTGCATGCTTTCTTCTCATCCTCCAAGCCATTCCTGCCTTATAATATCTGAAAACACTTAAAACACATATCAAGGAATCTAATGGTAATAAGAGAGGATTAATAATAAGCAAATATAAGATCAAAGAAGCATGTTTTCAATCAAAACACATAATTTGGAAGGAAATATAAAACCATGCAAATAGTATGAATAAGTGGGTAAAGAGTAGATAAAAACCACTCAATTGAGTACAAGATAAACCATAAAATAGTGGTTTATCAGTCTTCTCAAGGAATTGCAGGGATGTGTTCTTATTATTGGTTGTGAGTTTGTAAATTGGGGGTTTTTAATGTATAAGATAAAAAGCGAGAATAGTAAATGGCAAGAAAGTAAATTGTATTAATTTAAATAGATAATAAAACTCTTGGCAAGGTATAAGAACTGGAAGTCCTATCCTAGTTATTCTTATCAATTGTGATGAGAATTGGATTTTCTCCCACTTTGTTAACCTCTAACTATGAAGGTAAGTTAAGTGGATGAATTAATTTTTATTCCTCAGGTCCTAGTCTTTCCTTGGGAAAGGCTAGAGTTATTGGAACTCGAATTAATTCTTGAAGAATTCCAATTTTCAGTCAACAATGAGTTTGATAACTCAAGTGTCTCCAATGACTCAACCAAAGCCAAAAGGGAAAAATTCAAATTATTTATATCATAAATAAAAGAGAGCAATCATAAATCTGAAATACCTCAAGTTGCACTAATAAAGATATCAAATGTAACATGGAAGAGTTCATAAATTAAATTGGGAAAATAAATAAAAGGAACATTAAACCTGATAAAAAGAGACAATCATGAAGGCAAGAGAAATTCTAAATCCTAATCCTAAGAGAGAGAGGAGAGAACCTCTCTCTCTAAAACTACATCTACTCCTAAAATTATGAATTGTGAGCTTGTTTTTTATGAATGAATAGATTCCCCCACTTTATAGCCTCTAATATGTATTTTCTGGGCCGAAAACTGGGTCAAAAACAGCACAGAAATCGCTGGAGAAGAAATCTGCCACGCTGGTTTTTGGAACTGCGACGTGTCCGCGTGAAGCACACGTTCGCGTCACCTAGCGTTAGAGCAACTATGGCATATTACATATCAAATAGAAGTCCTAGACGTTAGCTTTCCAACGCAACTGGAACCACATCATTTGGACCTCTGTAGCTAAAGTTATAGTCGTTTGAGTGCGAAGGGGTCAGGCTGGACAGCTTAGCAATTTCTCCAACTTCTTGTATTCCTTCCACTTTTGCATGCTTCCTTTCCATCCTCTAAGCCATTCCTGCCCTGTAATCTCTGAAAACACTTAACACACATATCAAGGCATCTAATGGTAATAAGAGAGGATTTAAACATAGGGAACTTAAGGCCAAAGAAGCATGTTTTCAATCAAAGCACATAATTAGGAAGGCAAATGTAAAACCATGCAAATAGTATGAATAAGTGGGTAAAGAGTTGATAAAAACCACTCAATTGAGCACAAGATAAACCATAAAATAGTAGTTTATCAAAGGTCGGTAAGGTGAAAACCAAATTCATCGCCCGATTACAACAAGGTCGGCAAAGTGAAAACCAAATTCATCACCCGATTACGACAAAGTCGGCAAGGTGAAATCAAATTCATCGCCCGATTACGACAAGGTCGACAAGGTGAAAATCAAATTCATCGTCCGATTATGAAGAGGTCGGCAAGGTGAAAGCGATAAAAACATGTTAATGCAAGAAGTTATAAAAAGTAATCCATAAAAAGTGGCCTGACGAGGTTTGACTAAAAATGGACTACTAAAAATAACTTAGCTTGGACCGACAAGAGAAGTCAGATCAACGAAAGCTACAGCTTAGACCGACAAGAGAAGTCGGACCAATGAAAGCTACAGCTTGGACCGACAAGAGAAGTCGGACCAACGAAAGCTACAGCTTGGACCGACATGGGAAGTCGGACCAACGAAAAAAAGGATCGACAAGAGAAGTCAGACCAACGAAAAGCGTTCGCTAAAAGGGACATAGCTTTGCCCAAAAAGCCACGACTCCATGACAAGGCTATCAAAATCGTTCAGGCTAACTAAAAAGGTTCTACGAGAACACTAAAAAGTTGCTGGACAAATTAGTCCCAAGAACACCTCGACCAACCAAGTGGACAAAACAAGAGCTGATAAAAAAGAGGTCGGACAGTAGAGTACCTACACTACAGTAAAAATCTGCAAAGGATGAAAAAGCATGAACCACATATCTATCAAAATAAAAATATTTAAAGACTCATAAGGCCACCTAAGGGGCAGCCTCAAGAGTTCAAAAGTGTTTTGTTTTTTCAAAACGAAGTTGCATAGAAGCAACTAAGGTCAAGAAGTCTACCACATCAAAAGTTACAAAAACAGAGTTCAAAAGCCCACAAATTGGGTTGTACAGATAAAACAAAGAAATCATAAGGGGTCCAAAGTTTTCCCAGTAGTAGCATCCGTGGCTGAAGGAGGTGGAATGATCTTCATGGGGGTGGCATCCACAGTTCTATTCTCCCGGTTAAGAATTTGAACATCAGGATCAGATTCGGGATGGTCGACCTCAGCATAAGGAATTGAAGAAGTCGTGGCTGCAGAAGCTTTGGCTGGCGGCGTAGGGGGAGGTCCGTCATCTTCATCATCCGAGGCAGGCTTTTTGCCATCCTCCACCACATTATCCAAGTTGAAGAGAGTCAGGTCGAGCTCAGGGGCAAGAACTCGGACCTGGAACTTTAAATTTTGATAAGCCCCTGTCACAGTATCTACCAAATGACCCTGGAGATCGGCGTAATCCGCTTGGGCAGAATCAAGCCTCTCCTTAAACTCCAACAACTCGGCATAAGTGCGGGTGTAGCTCTCCTTATAGTTTTTCGCCGTCTCTACAGCCAGATTTGCAGTAGCCTCAGCAGCAGTAGCTCGCGACTTTTCCCTCTCCAAATCCTGTTCATCCTTCAAGCCCTTAATTCAGTTAAACTCTGACTTGGCATCCTCCATGAAAGCTTTAGTTGCATGGACCGGAGAACTCTGGACTGTACGAAACAAAACCACACCCATATGAGCTATCCGGACACTATTACTGATGATGAAATCCAAATAATGAAGGATGGATGCATCGTCCATTGGAAGATAACCATAAGGGGCAATCTGATTATACACAAACCCCATGGCATCAAAATCAGGGGTATTCAAGTCATAGGGATTAACAGTCTTTTGCCTTTTTGGAGGAGGACCAACAACATTAGGGGAGGAAGTGGCACCAGAGGATGGTCGAACTGGGTCTGAGGGGACAGTCCGGACCTGAGGAGTTGGAATAACCTTCCTCGGCCCAGAAGCACCCGATGTTGGTTTCTTTGGAGGCACCTGAGAAGACTCTCCCTCTGCAGCCTTGGTCGAGATGTTTTGAGCAGCTGTAGCTTTCTTAGCCCTCCAAAAGTGTCTTATGGAATCCGTAATTTTCACCATCTATGCAAAGAAGGAACCAATAAAATAAGTCACAAACAGAAAAAGGCAAAATTCAACCACAAAGCAAAACTATTGAAAAGAGGTCAGTCACTACCCAATTCAGCACGAAGAAGGGTGATGACATGTCATCATGTCATATTTTTCTATGCTTTTTCATACAAGAAATTGATAATTAGTGCTTAAATATTGAATTCTTTTATGCTTAAATGGTATATTTCCTTGATCTTTTAATTTTATAAATTTGGTAGGAAATAAGAAGAAAAAGAAGCAAAGAAGCACAAAAAGGAGAAAAAAAGAACTTTGGGGCACACTTTGAAGTTGGAGCACACTTTGGAGCCTTAGGCCACGCTTTTAAAAGCGTGGCCCATGACCAAATCAAGGAAGTTTCACAATCAGCATCACAAAGCTCAGTTCTTAGTGAACTTAGCTTTATCGTGAAAAACTTGGCTTGGAAGCAAGAATTTTCGCTAAGTTAAAACTTGGGCGTTTACAGCATGACCATGCCTCCTTCAAAGGGCTATAACTTGAGCTACAGACGTCCAATTGATGTGCTTCAAGTTGCGTTGGAAAGATGACATTCAGAGCTTTTCAACGATATATAATAGTCCATATTTGGCATGAAATTGAGGCACAAGTGAAAGGCATCTTTAAAGGCCAAAAACAAGGAAAAATAGACCAAAGTGGCTTCACCAAGATTCGAAGTGGGAGCCTCTCACTTGCAAGGAAGGAGCGCTACTCCTTGAAATAAAAATGGGGACAACATTTCACTCAACAAGGTTAGAACCTGGAGCTTCCTTGTACAAGCACTCCTTACTCTCCACTCTTCCAAGGAAATCAACACCAATTTGCTTCCACCAAGGATCGAACTTGGAAGCATGAAGCCCACAACTAGGCGCTACACATGGGGAGCTCAGTTGGTTTTTCCAACTGAGCGCTACATTCCCCATCACCTACATTTTGGCCCAATACTTTGGCACACCAAGGATGCCATGACGCGCACAACTTTTGACACGGCCAAGATATAGAGCTCAGTTCAAAATTCCAACTGAGCTCTAGTGTCATGCAACATGGGCAAGGCTGAACGCACACCAAATCAAGCAAGCAAGGCAACATTGGGTGCTCAGTTTGGTTTTCCAACTGAGCCGCCCCTGGGAGCAACACCCATGGACAAAAAATTGAATAAAAATTCCATTTAAATTCAATTCCTCTCCAAATTGAATCAAGGCCAACCAAACCCATTTCTCCTCAGATCCAAAGCAAGCAAAGCCCACATCATCACTCAAAGGCACAAGAACAAGCTAGAATTAGGATTTTCATTTAATTTGTTTTTCATTTCAATTTCATTTTTCACTTTGTAAAGCCTATATAAAGGCATCAATTCCATCTCATTAAGGAGAGCTCCATTAGAAAGTATTGGGGGCTAGCTCCACTAGGGAGTAGTAGGATTAGAGAACTCTCTCTAGAATTTTCATTTCTGTTTTAAATTTTGGATCAAGAATTGAAGGAATTCTGTTTCACTTTATCTGAAATCTCTTTGTTCCTCTTCTGCATAAAATCTGAGTTTCCTTTATTGCTTTCATCTTTTTCTTCTTCTGCAATTTAATTTTCCATTTTCATTTTGCAATTGCTCTTGTTGGATCAAGGAAGGATTTGAGATCTAGACTTGTTTTCTAGTCTCTTCCACTCCTGAGATCTTCAAAACTCTTTTAAATTGCTGCAAATTAAGCACTGCTTTTCTGTTTTGAATTCTTCAAGCAATTTCCCTTTTCTGTTTAGATCTGTTGCATGATTTTGTACCTTTTACTTCTCTGTTTGATTGCTATTTACACTTTCCTGTTAAATTTTAATTTCCAGCACCCACTCCCCTTTATATTTCATGCAATTTACATTTCTTGTCATTTAAGATTCTTGCAATTTACATTTCTTGCTCTTTAAGTTTCTGTCCAATTTACTTTCTGCACTTTAATTCCTCTTGTCATTTACTTTCTGTTGTTTCAACTGTCACTCAAATCACTCAATGTTAGCTTGACTAAACTAATCACCCACTAAAGTTGCTTGATCCATCAATCCCTGTGGGATCGACCTCACTCTAAGTGAGTTTTACTACTTGATGTGACCCGGTACACTTGCCGGTGAGTTTTGGGTGTTTGGAAATCCGTCTATTTTTCCAAATTTTTCCCATCAAGTTTTTGGCGCTGTTGCCGGGGATTGATTTAGATCAACAATGATTAAGTGGGTGAGAAGTCTAGATCAAGCATTTTCTTTATTTTTGTTTTCTGTTTTAGATTGAAACCAAGGTGTTTGAGTTATTGCCTCACTAAGAAATTCATCTCTGAGATATGAATTTCAATTTTCCTTGGTGTTGTGTTTTCCAAAATTCAAATGGAGTACAACTCATCTTATGATCAAACAAATTTTATGGGATATTACCCACCATCACCAATCTCTAATGATGGCTGGGAATATCACCAAGAAAATACCAATTCTGAGCACTCCAATTCATGGAGATTTGCTTCAGAGACACAAGATGAGCAAGAGAATCATATGGGATACTTCCGACCACCACAAAATGATTCAAGTCATTATTCTAATGGTGGCTGGGAGTATCACCAAGGAATGAAAGAGCATCCACCCTCACGTCCCAGTTTCTCATTTGAAAGATCTTCATCACTTGATTATGCCTCAACACAAAGTTTCCTCCAAAATCCATACAAGTCATCCCATCAATCACACAACTCATTCCACACCCCTCAACACAACTTCACCACAATACATCCATGTCACCAAAATTATTTTCAACCTTCATCTCTTGAACCAACAGATGAGGATTACCTTCAAGCCATTGAAATACACAGAAAACTAGTGGAAAGATACACAAAATCCCCATCCTGGAAAGAAATCGTCTTCAAGAAGATGAATGGGCCCTTGGAACAAACAAGGGGGAACTTAGAACCATCAAATAGTAAGGATGAAGACCAATTGATGGATGTGAAGGATAAAGTGGAAGAGCAAGATGAGGAGGCTACTGCATCAAGTGAACTTTCAATAAAGAATGAGGTGGTTGAAAATGAAACTGCACTTGAGATGACAAGGGAACATGAAGACTCACAACTCTCACAAACGTCCCTGACCCAAAAACTCTCAACAATTGAATCTATGATTGAAAAATATGAAGAGGAGATGAAGAAATATTGGGAAGATCAACAAACCTCCTCAATGAAAAAGCTATTAAGTCAAATGTTGAGTGCAAGGGAGGAAGTGGAAGAGCAAGAAAGTGAGAAAGACAACCAAAGAATTTCAAACTCAAGTGAAGCAGAGAAGTACATGGAACCACCAATTTAAAAGGCTCTGGATGAATACAAAACTCCAATAATCACACAGCAACCAAGTCTTGAATCCAAAGAAGTGAAGGCAACTAGCAAGAACACCAATTCTGACCCTAATCCAGCAAGCAAGATCAATCAAGCCATTTACAAAAGGAAGCTTGCTGAGGAAAGGCCAAGACAAGGGACACTAGCTGAATCTTTCCCTCCTTTGAGGTCATTCCTCTTAACAAACTGGAAGAAGAGGAAGAAAGTGAAGAACAACATGTCAAGCTAATGACACTAAAAGAGCACTTGTTGGGAGGTAACCCAACCATAGGTAAAATTTCTTCTCTGCTTTGTTTTCTTTTTCTTTGCTTTGTTTAAATTCAATAAATTGGCATATGGTTACATTCTAAGTTTGGTGTTGCCTTGCAACAAATTATTTTCAATCTTTTTGGATGATTGCATCAAATCAAGAAAATGAAAGTGACACACCAAGATTCTAAGTTTGGTGTGCCACTTATTTTTCTATGCAAATCATTCAGCAACACCACTTGTTTGCATAATCATAATGTTCTTTGCATTGTTATCTTTATTTTAGTTAGACAATTTTAGTTTTCTCTTTGTTTTTAGTCATTTCCTTGTTTTAAATGCTTTCTTTTATTTACTGTGTTTGTTAATACACTACCAAGAGAGCTTTATTCATGATAGATTCTTAACTTGGTGATTGTATTTAACATACAACAGTTTTTTTCGTTTAGTTTTATTTCAAATAAATTGACATGTGGTTGCATTCTAAGTTTGGTGTTGCTATGCAACAAAATTTGGTTCTAATCCTTACAAGATACTTGCATCAATTCCAAGTGAAAGTGTCACACTAAGTTTGGTGTGCTACTTATCTTTTATGCAATGTATTGTGCACACCTTCTTATCTATGCAATCAAAATGTCTCTGTCTCTTGTGCCTTGATTGTTATCTTTAATTTTGCTTGCTTAAAACACATGTGCTACTAATATTTCATTATGTAAGACATTCATGATCCATCTTAGCCCCATAGCCATTGTTCTAATTGTTGCTTGAGGATGAGCAAGCATTCTGAGTATTGGTATGGGAAGAAGGAAGAATAGAAGGAAAAGAATAACAATAGAGAAGATGAATTACAAGGTTGTAAAGTTCCTTTTCTTCTCATTTGTTTCCAGCATTTAAATTGCATGATTGTCTTCATCTTCTCTGTTTACATGTGTGTATGAATAAAGCATAGCTTGAATCTTGATTTGTAACATGTTGTTGTGGCATTATGACTACCAACTTGAGTTTTGTGAGTTCAGAAGCAATAAAGCATCATGATCATAAACAAACAAGGCATTAAAGAAGATTTTAGCATGTGCATACAAGTATTGGAAAGCTAGTATGATTAATTGTTGCTCAATTGCATTGAATTTTATTTAATTGAAGTTTTCATCTAGGACATTTTGTGAAATCTTTTGAAAATCATGAAAACCTTGAAGAAGCAAATACAAATTAAAGCAAGAAAAGAAAAAGGGAAAGAATGAGAAAGCTGAAGTCTCTGAGTACCAATGGCAATTTATTTGTTAAGTACTTGTGGTGTTTATGTATCAAGCCAAATGCTTGAAAACAAAACACTTAGAAGTCAAGGCTAGGCTCAAGTGCAAAAGCACTCCCTCAAAGCTCAAGGTTCTGAGCATCAATGATTAGAGAGTCAAGAAGAGAAAAGAAAAATGAGCTTAATGAAGTCCTCTAATTAAATGCTTGTGGTGCTTATGTATCAAGTGGTAATACTTGAAAACAAAGCATTTAGAATCGTAGCTTTTTTATTAACTCATGGGGCAAAGCACCCAAAAGGAGAAGCTAATAAGAAAAGCAAAAGCTTGTTTCAAGGAAGAAATATAAGAGAAAGATTTCATAAATTGAGCTAGAGAGAAGCATCAATCATTTACATCTCTTTTGTGATTGAAGCATGCTTAGAAAACTAGCTAACCATATGACATTCAGAGCTTTCCAACGATGTATAATAGTACATATTTGGCCTGAAATTGAGGCACAAGTGAAAGGCATCTTTAAAGGCCAAAAACAAGCAAAAATAGACCAAAGTGGCTTCACCAAGATTCGAAGTGGGAGCCTCTCACTTGCAAGGAAGGAGCGCTACTCCTTGAAATAAAAATGGGGACAACATTTCACTCAACAAGGTTAGAACCTGGAGCTTCCTTGTACAAGCACTCCTTACTCTCCACTCTTCCAAGGAAATCAACACCAATTTGCTTCCACCAAGGATCGAACTTGGAAGCGTGAAGCCCACAACTAGGCGCTACACATGGGGAGCTCAGTTGGTTTTTCCAACTGAGCGCTACATTCCCCATCACCCACATTTTGGCCCAACACTTTGGCACACCAAGGATGCCATGACGCGCACAACTTTTGACACAGCCAAGATATAGAGCTCAGTTCAAAATTCCAACTGAGCTCTAGTGTCATGCAACATGGGTAAGGCTGAACGCACACCAAATCAAGCAAGCAAGGCAACATTGGGTGCTCAGTTTGGTTTTCCAACTGAGCCGCCCCTGGGAGCAACACCCATGGATAAAAAATTGAATAAAAATTCCATTTAAATTCAATTCCTCTCCAAATTGAATCAAGGCCAACCAAACCCATTTCTCCTCAGATCCAAAGCAAGCAAAGCCCACATCATCACTCAAAGGCACAAGAACAAGCTAGAATTAGGATTTTTATTTAATTTGTTTTTCATTTCAATTTCATTTTTCACTTTGTAAAGCCTATATAAAGGCATCAATTCCATCTCATTAAGGAGAGCTCCATTAGAAAGTATTGGGGGCTAGCTCCACTAGGGAGTAGTAGGATTAGAGAACTCTCTCTAGAATTTTCATTTCTGTTTTAAATTTTGGATCAAGAATTGAAGGAATTCTGTTTCACTTGATCTGAAATCTCTTTGTTCCTCTTCTGCATAAAATCTGAGTTTCCTTTATTGCTTTCATCTTTTTCTTCTTCTGCAATTTAATTTTCCATTTTCATTTTGCAAATGCTCTTGTTGGATCAAGGAAGGATTTGAGATCTAGACTTGTTTTCTAGTCTCTTCCACTCCTGAGATCTTCAACACTCTTTTAAATTGCTGCAAATTAAGCACTGCTTTTCTGTTTTGAATTCTTCAAGCAATTTCCCTTTTCTGTTTAGATCTGTTGCATGATTTTGCACATTTTACTTCTCTGTTTGATTGCTATTTACACTTTCCTGTTAAATTTTAATTTCCAGCACCCACTCCCCTTTATATTTCATGCAATTTACATTTCTTGTCATTTAAGATTCTTGCAATTTACATTTCTTTCTCTTTAAGTTTCTGTCCAATTTACTTTCTGCACTTTAATTCCTCTTGTCATTTACTTTCTATTGTTTCAACTGTCACTCAAATCACTCAATGTTAGCTTGACTAAACTAATCACCCACTAAAGTTGCTTGATCCATCAATCCCTGTGGGATCGACCTCACTCTAAGTGAGTTTTACTACTTGATGCGACCCGGTACACTTGCCGGTGAGTTTTGGGTATTTGGAAATCCGTCTGTTTTTCCAAATTTTTCCCATCAAAGGGAAGGATCTCCTAGAAACCTCTTTGTGTTGAGATGAGGAGGCTCCCCCCAATTTTCATCTAACACATTTACAAAGGCCTGCTCGACCTCATCTAGACTTTTCCAAGAGTACCTAGCTGCTACTACATTCTTCTGCCAGCATAAAGGGAAGGTAGGCTCATTATTCTCATCCAAGAAGAAAGGGTGGACACCCTCAACAGCTCGGACCTTGAAATAGTAATTCTTAAAGTCCCTAAAGGACTCATCATACATAGAGAACACTTTCTTTCCTTGAGTAGCTCGGAAAGAAATCCAGGAGGCTTTCTTCTTAGCTACCCCAGGCTTGGTCAACACAAAAAGGTAAAGGAAGAGAGTTTAGGTAGGTCAGATATCCAATTCTTGACACAACAATTGGAAGATTTTTATGAAACCCCATGAGTTCAGATGAAGCTGGGAAGGGGCTACATTGTAGGACCACAACAGCTTGGTCTCAAAAGGGATAAAAGGAATGATAATGTTTAATTGACTGAAGAAGTAGTCATAAGCATAGAAAAAAGGACGCTCTCCTTGAGTTAAAGGAGGAAAACTAAGCCTCTCCTCAGGCTCATGTGATACCAACTCATAATTTTTCTCCTGGTCTCTATTACTACAAATTCTATGGTGCACGCACACATCCCACCAAGACATTTTTACCAATTGCAGATATCTTTTCTTCATCTTCACCACCTTTTCTCATTTATTCTTCTTCACTGCTGCTATAAAGGTGTAAAAGTAAGTCACAGTGAGTAAATTGGGATATGATGGTAGTTCTCGCTCTTTACAACCCTTCGACCTCCATCACTCCTGCTCGAATCAATATATAGTCTACCTCCCTAGTGGTTTAATAAGCTATGGCACCGAAGTCTAGAATCCAAGGACCTACTTTCCGGCCCCAGTGGACTCGTTGGTGTCTAGTGGGATAGGAGAATGTCTTGTTTGTTGCACGATTGTGATTGTCCAAGATCTAGAGTCATTAATCTAAGCAGATGGTTGTACGAACCTTGGTCCTTTTACTCGAAATGTGGTTCACGCCAATACTGTTGATGTAGTGGGTATGATGGCATCAGTAGGGATCTTCTTGTTTTCCCATACCTTGGGTACTTTCTTCTGGAGGCCTCTTCCTTTCTTGACGCTGTACTCCCAACACCAAACTTAGATTTGATGCCAGGAGTAATTTCGTTGATCGTCACCAGAGGAGGCTTGAGCTGCAGACCCTGTTGTGTATCATCAGGGGGTTTTTGAAGGTTTGGATCAATAAGCTCAGACTGCATGCACATTTGCTTTTCACTTGATGAATGCATATTTTTAAAGACATGAAAGACCAGTTGCTCCTCATGCACTCTAAGCACTAGTTCACCCTCTTCTACATCAATTAGAACTCTCCCAGTGGCTCGAAATGATCTTCCTAGGATTATAGAGGCGTTGTCATCCTCTTTCATGTCAAGAATGATAAAGTCAGCTAGTAGGAAAAGCTTTTCCACTTTGACCAAGAGATTCTCCACTATTCTATGTGCATGTTTCAGATATTTGTCTGTTATTTATAATGCTATCCTTGTTGGTTGTGCCTCTTTGATTTACAAATTTTTCATCACAGACAAGGGCATTAAATTGATACTTGCACTTAGATCATACAAAACTTTCTCAAAGATTGTGCTCCCAATGGTACATAGAATTTGGAAGTTCCCTGGATCTAGTATCTTCCTTGGCAAGTTACTCTGAATCATGGCACTACATTCCTTGGTCAGGACCACTGTCTCATCTTTCTTTAAGGTCCTTTTCTTGGATAGTAACTCCTTCATGAATTTAACATAGAGAGGCATTTACTCCAAAACCTCAGTAAAAGGAATATTAATTTGCAACTTTCTAAAGACTTCCAAGAACTTTGAAAATCGTCGGTCCTTGGTTTCCTTTTGAAGCCTTTGGGAATATGGGATTTTGGGCTTATACTTAGGCACTGGAGACTTCACCTAGTATTGCTCAACATCAACTAGAAAGGGATTATCAGGGTGCCTCTTAGGTGCGTGCTTCTCCTTGGCTTGTGCCTTCTCTGGAGCTTCTCTTCCAACTGGCTGCTCAGTAACCTGTGCTTCCGTACCTGCCACTTATCCACTTACTAAGGTGATAGCCTTGCATTCCTCTCTTGATTTGGAATTATGTTACTAGGAAAGGTATTGGTGTACCTCTTATCAATTACAGCAACTTGTGTGGCTAGTTGACCCATCTGAACCACCAAGTTTCTAATTGATACTTTGGTTTCCTACATTAAATTATTAGTATTCTTGGCAAGTTCTGCAACTACAGATTTCAAGTCAGAAGATTTCTGAGAAGAGGAGGGTACATGATGTGGTTGAGAGGATTGAAAATGTCAGTTGTTACCGTTAAGATTATTCTGATTAAAATTACCCAGAGCACAGTTGTTGTTGTTGTTGAAGTGTGGTTGCCTCTGTGGTTGATTTTTCCATCCAAAATTTGGGTGATTCCTCCACCACGGATTATAAATCTTGGAAAATAGATCATTATTGGGAGGTCGGGAGATATTGCTCATGTAATTAAGCTATTCAGGGGGAAATTGACCATAATCATAACTCTCACCTTGAGAAAATTTACCACTCATGTCATAAGAAGTATCTTGGTTATTAATAGCTGAGACTTGTAATCCAACCAAGTGTTGAGTAATGGCATTTATCTGTTGAGACATGGCTTTATTTTGAGCAACAATGGTATCCAGAGCATCTAGTTCCATGACTCCTTTCCTCAGGGTGGTTTTCACAGAAGAGTATAGATAGTAGTTGTTTGCAACTATCTTAATCAACTCTAGAGCGTCTTCAGTACTTTTCTTCATATGAAGGGATCCTCCTGCAAAATTATCCAAAGAGGTCCTGGTGGCCTGAGTAATCCCATCATAAAAGATCTGCAACTGTATTCAGTCTGAAAACATGTCGGGAGGACACTTTTTTAGCATAACCTTGTACCTTTCCCAAGTTTCATAGAGAAATGCACCCTCTTGTTGCCTGAAGGTCTAAACATCAGTCGTCAGATTGGTCAGCCTCTGAGGTGGAGAAAATTTGTTTAAGAACCGGCTGACTACATTATCCCATGTATCCAAGCTCTCCTGGGGCTGTGTATCAAGCCACTGCTTTTCTTGGTCCCGTATAGCAAACGAAAAGAGCAACAACCAGTAAACATCAGGATGAACTCTGTTGGTCTTCACTGTATCACAAATTTGTAGAAAATTAGAGATAAACAAGTTTGGATTTTCCTGCGGGAGTCCATAAAATTGACAGTTTTGTTGCACCAAAGTAATGAGCTGAGGCTTTAACTCAAAGTTGTTGGCATTCATAGGGGGCACAATAATGCTACTACCATAGAAAGTGGGATCTGGAGCAGTGTAAGAATCAAGAGTTCTTTTAGGTTGCTCAGGAGTATTAGGAGCATTAGGAATAACAACATTGTTGTTGTTATTTGGCTCCATAGTGATTACTTCAGCTTCTTCCTTAGAATTGTCTCTGAGACTTTCAGCAGATCTAAAAGCTCTAGCCTGTTGTTGGCATCTTCTAACGGTCTTTTTAATATTAGGATCAAAGTTAAGAGGAGGCTCTTTGTCCCTGTTCTTACTCATAAATAAATAGAGAACAAGAAAAAGTGAGAATCTCTATGTCAGAGTGAAGAGAGTTCCTAGTGAGGTAAACTGAGTATAAGAATTAAAATAAAATAAACTAAATAAAAGAAGTCAATATTTTTGAAAATAAAGAATAAATTTAAAGCAAAATTCAAAATTAAGAAGAGAAAAGAAAGAAAGTAAAATAAATAAAACCAATGAAAAATTCAAGAAAAAGAATTTGAAAATTAAAGGGGAAAAATTAAGCAAATTAAAGCAAGAAAACGTCTAATCTAGGCAATCAAAAAACGAGTAGTTGTCAATCACAATTAATCCCTGGCAATGGCACCAAAAACTTGGTACATAATTTAAAATCCACAACTTACCGACAAGTGCACCGGGTCGTATCAATTGATAAACTCAGGTGAGTGAGTATCTATCCCACGAGGATTAATGGACTGAGCAACAATAGTTGAGTGATTAGGCTAGTTGGACAAGCTAAATTGAGTATTTTGTGTTCTAAGTATCATAAAACAGTGAATTAGAGTATTCAAAAAGCAAGTAATGAATGGTTGGTAAAAAGAGTATGAGAAAACAGTTAAGGCTTTGGAGATGATTTATTTTTCGAATTAATAATTCTTACCAACTACTTTAATCATGAAAAGGTTCGATTCATGGCAAACTTTAATTGATTAAACCCTAATTTCTTAGTAATTTAATCTCCTCTAACCTAGTCAATTGCCAATTCCTTTGTCATCACTTAATTTTAATTAGAGGATTAAGTCCAATTCTAGTTTATAAGCCACACAAACCCTAAATACTCAAAGATAAGATGATCATATGTCACGTATCACATTAAGTCCAAGTAGTTAGAGGGTTATGAGGAATTGATTTCAAAATATTGTTCAAGTGATTTAACTTTTTCAAGATTTAACAAGAACTCAATTAGAAAAGAGTTATCTTCCAATATACTCTAATCCCTAGGATGAAAAACGAAAGCAATCCTTGAATTTAAACCAATGCATTAATTTAGAGTAGAATGACAATAATATTAATCCATCAAAATAAACAGAGCACCTAACCTTAACAGCAGATGTTTAGTTGCTCATAACTTAGAGAAAAACATAAAGCAAAAAGTATGAAAGTGCAGAATAAGGGACAAGAGGAGAAGAGAGCCCGAAGGGCTGAATCTTTTCTCCTTTTATATCTAATCCTAATTGATTTGACATTCAAATTAAAAAACCCTAAAATATTTTATTTTATTTTAAATAAAATTAAAAACTAAAAGCTAAACTAGCCTTCCATGTAAGTTGAAGACGCGCTATTGGCGCTAAACGCCGGGCAGTGGCGTTTAGTGTCGCTAGACAGAGACCTTCCTTGGCAATTTTGGACTCCTGGCACTAAAGGTAATGGCGTTTAGCGCCACTAGCATACATCCTGGGCACACTTTACGAAGCTTCTGGCGCTAAATGCCAAGTCGTGGTGTTTGGATCCAGCTGAATATAGAGCTTGCACGAACTTCTAGGCTTGTGGCAGTAAACGCCAGGCAGTGGCGTTTAGTGCCAACTTGGCAGCATCAAATTTATTCCTTTTTCTTCTGAACGAACTCTGTAAAACTCGTCCGAACTTCACCTAAAATAATGAAAACAATAGAGCAACTCAAAGTAGCTTCCAAACAGGTCTATAACATCAAAATTAAATAAAAACTCCATAAATACAGATCTAAATTCCTAAGAAAATATAGAAAAGATGCTCGCACGTCAGTGGTTCCTGAGCACTTTAAGCAATTCAACTTCCTCAGACAAGTTCAAAGAGGAACTTATGATTACTGAAAAACTATTATCATCACCAAGAAAGGCATATTTGAGTGTTGGAGTCATGGGCTTTATTTCAAGTTTGGGTGGCCCCTCCTCCTTGTCAAGGGCTAAAGTAGCTTCATTTTGTGGCCCCTCCTCCTCCAGGGAAGTGTTTATCTCTTTCTCTTCTAAGACTTCTCACACCAAAAGATCAATTAAGTCAATCTTCATACAATCCTCTGAGTCACTAGGATGTTGCATGGCCTTGAAGACATTGAGCACAATGTGCTCATCATGGACTTTTAAAGTGAGCTTTTCTTTTTGAACATCAATTAAAGCTCTCCCAATGGTGAAGTCCTCTCCAAAATTATGGAGGCATTTGCATCCTCCTCTTCAAGAATAACAAATTCAGTAGGGAATATGAATTCCTACTTTCACTAACTTATTTTCAATTACTCCATGTGGTAATTTAATGGAACGGTCAGCTAATTGGAGAGAGATTCGTATTGGTTTGACTTCTTCAATATGCAATTTTTTTATCAAAGAAAGAGGCATTAAATTAATGCTAGCTCCCAAATCACAAAGAGGTCTTTTTATAGTGATTTCACAATAGTACATGAAATTACAAAGCTCCCACGATCTTTCAATTTTTGGGACAAATTCTTTTGAATTATTGTACTACGTTCTTTTGTGAGAACCATTGTTTCATCCTCTCTCCAATTCCTCTTTTTTGCTATCAACTCCTTCATAAATTTGGCATAAAGAGACATTTGTTCGAAGGCCTCAACAAAAGAGATATTGATTTGCAATTTTTGAAAAACTTCTAAGAACTTGGAGAATTGCTTGTCCTTTTTCACCTTTTGAAACCTTTGAGGGAATTGGAGTTTGGGCTTATACTCTTTCACTTTTGCCTTCTCTGGTGCTTTTCCTTTATGAGCTTGAATTGGAGAATCAGTGGCTTGTGGATCGTGTGAAATAGAGTTCTCCATGGCTTCTTTGGATTGCTTGTTGTTGGCATCCTCTATGGCTTCTTTTTCTGCCACTTTTCCACTTCTCAAATTAATAGCTTTGCACTCTTCTCTTGGATTTGGAATCGTATCACTGGTAAAAGTATTTGTGGGTTTTTTAAAAAATCACTTTGCAAGTTGACCTACTTGCACCTCTAGATTCTTGATGGAGGCCTTTTGGTTTTTAATAGTTGCTTTGGTTTCTTGCATAAAATTGGAGGTTTCTTCCATGAAATTGGTGCTAAGAGATAAGTGCGGATGCATATTGGGTGAGTTTTTCTAAGTCATTTTCAGAGTGGTTGTCCTTTGTGGGTTTTGTGGTGGTTGTGTGGGAGATGTTTGTGAAGGGTGAGGGTTGTTGAAGGTATTAAAGTTATTGGTTATTTGATTTTGATTTTTCCAACCAAAGTTAGGTGGGTTCCTCCATCTAGGGTTGTAGGTTTTAGAAAAAGGGTCATTGTTTAGTCTAGAGGAATTTTCGTGTAATTAACTTGCTCAACAAAGGGATGATCTTGATTAAAAGGCCTTGAATTTTCACTTTGATGACCCTCATAGGTGTGGCCTTGGGTTCCTATTGCAGAAACTTGTAAATGTCCTAGTTGCTTGATAATTGCACTTATTTGTTGAGACATAGCCTTGTTTTGTTCCAAAAGAGTGTCCAAAGTATCTAACTCCATCACACATCTCTTCATTGTTCTTTTAGATGAGAAAAAATATTGATTTTTAGCCACAATCTCAATCGAATCCAAGGCTTCTTCAGTGGTTTTCATATGCATAGATCCTCTAGTTGAGGAGTCCAATAAAGTGCTAGAAGCGGGGGTGAGCCAATGATAGAATATTTGTAGTTGCACACAATTAGAAAATATATCTTGGGGGCAATTTTTCAATAATTCTTTGTACCTTTCCCAATCTTCATAAACATATTTTCCATCTTTCTGAGTGAAAGTTTGGATATCATGTCTCAACTTTGTCAACCTCTATGGTAAAAAAATTTGGTTAAGAACTTATTGACCAAGTCATCCCTATTCTCTCCTTTGGTTGTGTTTCAAGTCACTGCTTAGCTCGTCCCTTACAGAGAATGGGAATAACATCAAGCGACATACTTTAAAGTGATGGTTTTGTTAAACGGACGATTGCTGAATGTGTGAGGTTTGTCCCTCTTACTCTGAGGTGTGAGGGCTGTGGTAGAAGTGCCGCTCACATACTTTCGGTCATAAGAGTGGCCGAGAACTATATCTTAGGAAAAGTAAGCCGGGAACTATATCACTGGGGGTTCCCATTTATAAACGTGACCGAAAGTGACATTCCCATGGGAATGTGTTGGGTTGGCAGTTGAACCGACAATGTGATATCACAGCCAATAGGATAGGCATTCATCATACGCATCTGTGTGACATTATTTGGGTGTGCATATTGTAATTGGTTTACCTATGCGAATAATTATGTTTAACTGCTAATTGTTATACTTGATGTAACTGCTTTGATTGTGTTTGTGACTGAAATTGGCTGGATTATGGTGAATTGGAGGTTGATTGAGTTGTTTGGGCCTGAGGCCTTAATTGCTTATGTGATAGGCCGGAGGCCATGATTGGTTTGTGTTATGGTTTAGTAAAGTATGAAAAATCAAAATGATTTTGCATAGACTTAGTAAACCTATGCTTGAAACAGGTTGGTCATTCATATTGTCTTGAAAAAACTTTTAAGAATTTATAAGAAAGAAAAAAGGCTTTGGATTTTGAATAATTAACTGATTTCCCTTTTAAAAAGGATTTTGGATTTCTCAATCAAAGTTTAGTTTTCAAATTCAAAATATAAATAACTGAGACTGAGATTAATTCAACCTCTGGTTGTTCTCCCTAGGAATGCAATTGAAATGTCACGCTTTTGGTTGTGAGGGAAAATGGGTTTTGCAATCAAAGAACTAAAGATTAAAAGAACTTAAGAAATAAAAGAACTAAGGAATGATCAAAATTGAGAATTTATGGAAGAAAAAGGGATATAAGGTCAAAATTAGTAAAAATGCTAAGATATGCATAAAAGAGCCTTGACTCAGAAATGAGGATCCAAGGAATCCTATCATCATCATAACCACAACTATGGCAACTATGATGAGTCAATCTCGCTTGGTCTACCCCTAACATCGAGGAGTAAGTTTAGCAAGGATAATTTACCTTGATCCATAAGTCCTAGCTAACTTACCAAATTAATTGGTAAAAAGCTAGCTTCAATGGAAACAAGAGTCAACTAACTACTCAAGAATCACCACTAAATGTCGGACCTTATGACTCTAGTATCCTAGGAACTCAAATCCCAAGCCAAGGTGTAAAAATCTACTAAAAATCACTAAGTGGCATTTTCACAAACACTTGGTGGGCATATAACCAAAACATGAGAAATTGCAAAGAAAAATAAAAGCTATATCTAAAATATTCACAAAACCAACTATAAACAAGCAATCAAGCATATATAAAGCATAAAACATTAAATGCAACAATCAAAACTTCAAGAAACCCAAAATTGCATATATAAATAACGTATCTTGAACCATAAGAAAAGAAAAGAAAAGAAAAAGTAGTAGAATTAAAGAGAAAATTAAGAGTACTTACAAAAGGTGAGCAAAATCCAAAATCAAGGCTTGCTATAAAATGTTACAATGGAGATGGAAATAAAATCCTAGGAGAGAATTTCTACACTACTCCTACTCCTACTCCTAAATTATCTATAGAAGCCTCCTACTACTAATGAAAACCTAATAGTAACTAATGCTTTCATATGTGTTAATATCCCCTTCATATAGCCCTTCAATTGGGCTTCAGCACACTCAAAATTGGGCCAAGAAAGCCCAAAAATGCGAGCCACGTGCTTCATCAATGAATTCACGTGCAGGGACTTGTGCGTACGCACAGATGTGTGCGTATGCACACTTTGCTGAATTTTTGGTTGTGCGTATGCATAGAGGGTTGTGCATACGCACGCATGCTGATTTCCTTATTGTGCGTACGTACAGAGGGTTGTGCACACGCACACGTGGCTGTGTACTTCTCCTTTGTTTCCTTCATGTGTTCTCCCTTCGTACATTCTTCCTTCCACTTTTGGCTTTCCATTCTTGCCTCTAGGACCTAAAATCACTCAATAAACATGTCATGGCATCGAATGGCATAAAAGTAGAATTAAAATGATTAATTCAAGAACAAAAATACATGTTTTCATATTTAGGTTCAATTTAGGGATCAAACACAAAAGTGTGCTATTTAAGTGATTAAGTGTGAGTTTATATGATGAAATCTGTCCAAATCAAGTCAAAATATCTCATCAAATATGGACTCATCATAAACCTTTGGCTTTTGAAAGGATACATAAGACGAGCAACGATCACTATACCTTGAACACAGTTTTATTTCATAGGACGAAGTTCTCACTCCCCTACAGGTTTTTCCTTTTTAGGATACGGACGAAGAAATCAAGAAGAGTTTATTTCATTTTTATTTATATGATGTATTGTATTGTTTTAGATATTATGTTTTTCCTCGCTTTTATCTTTACATATTTTTGTAAGAGGGATAGGAATTGTGATATGAAACACTTGTTAGTTATTACTATGTATATATATAATTAAAAGTATTGTATATGGATTGTATGTACGTATTCATGTCTTTCAACTAAAAAGTCTTTTGAAAGATTATAAGATTTTAAGTTTTAAACAGGCTCCTATTATAGTATTAAATATGTTTAGAGTCGTTGTAATATCCAAGCTATCAGAATGACACAGCCAGAAGCGTGACATTCTGGTAGTCAGGGTGTTACACATGCATGCACGTTGAAGGCATGTGAATAAGCTAATGCAAGCATATAAGGTGAAATAGGGCATATTTAATAAAGAAAAGCATGCATACATGTGAATGTGAATATATAAGCACCTCAAAGTTAAAAACCAATAATAAAGGTGGCTTGCATGGAAAATAAAGGGAACAAAATAAAATAACAAACTAGCTAAGTGCGTGCATGGAGGGATATACCTTGCATGGGTGAAATGTGCAACACCAAACTTAGTGTGAAACACCGAACTTAGTATTACACACTCACTAGGAGGCAGAGCCAAGTACCTAGTGAGATGCAGGCTCAATGTTGGTGTAGCAACACCAAACTTAATCCTTGGAACATGATGAGCGGATATTTTATACGTTTTTTGGGGATAATTTCAAATAGTTTTGAGTATGTTCTAGTTAGTTTTTAGTTTATTTCCAGTAGTTTTTAGGAAAAATTCATATTTCTGGACTTTACTATGAGTTGTGTGTTTTTCTGTAATTTCAGGTATTTTTCTGGCTGAAATTGAAGGAGCTGAGCAAAAATCTGATTCAGGCTGAAAAAGGACTGCTGATGCTGTTGGATTCTGACCTCCCTGCACTCAAATTGGATTTTCTGGAGCTACAGAACTCGAAATGGCATGCTTCCAATTGCATTGGAAAGTAGACTAACCGGATTGAGAACCAACCGGTGATTAGCCGTGCTGTGACAGAGCGCGTGAGCGTAGTTTTCACTGAGAGGACGGAAGGTAGCCATTGACAAGGGTGATCCACCAACACACAGCTTGCCATAGGGGGACGTGCGTGCGTGAACAAGAAGACAGAGAAAAGCAGAGATTCAGAAGACAAAGCATCTCCAAAACTCCAACATATTCTCCATTACTGCACAACAAGTAATTTTTAATTTATGCTCTACTGGTTACTCACAATTCAATTGATAAACATAATTGACTTCCTGACTAAGATTTACAAGATAACCATAGATTGCTTCAAACCAACAATCTCCGTGGGATTCGACCTTTACTCACGTAAGGTATTACTTGGACGACCCAGTGCACTTGCTGGTTAGTGGTACGCGTTGTGAAAAGTGTGATTCGCAATTCGTGCACCAAGTTTTTGGCGCCGTTGCCGGGGATTGTTCGTGTTTGAACAACTGACGGATTATTTTGTTGCTTAGATTAGGAAAAATCTTTCTTTTTTTTTTTTGGTTTAGAGTCTTTTATTATTTATCCCTTGTTAAAATACTTTAAACTTATAGCTCAGTTATTTAGAACGTGGTGTTTATGTTCATGATAATTGGCTATCATATTTTTTTTTAAAAACCTTTTTCAAAAATAATTTTTCTATTAAATCCTGTGCCAAACTTTAAGTTTGGTGTTTTCAAAAATAATCTTTCTTAAAATTTTTGAAGGTCCCATAACTCATTTGGCTAGAGCATTAATCTGTGTTCTTGGTAATTGGGTTAGAGTCTTTTATATTCTTTTCAAAACCTTCTTTTTCATAAATAATAGTTTCTCTATTAAATTTTGTGCCAAACTTAAAGTTTGGTGTTTTCTTGTTGATTTCCTTTTGGTTTTGGAAAATTTTGGTTTGGTTTTCTAAAAATTTTAAGTTTGGTGTTCTTTCTTCATGTTCTTGTGTTCTTGTGAGTCTTCAAAGTGTTCTTGAGTTTTCCTTGTGTCTTGATCTTAAAATATTTAAGTTTGGTGTTCCTTGGTGTTTTCCCTCCAAATTTTTCGAAAACAAGGAGCATTAGATCTAAAAATTTTAAATCTTGTACTATCTTATTGTTTTTCTCTCTCCTCACTAAATTCAAAAATATCTTTTCAAAATATCTCTTCTAACTTCCTAACTTCTTATCTTTTCAAAATTTGTTTCAACTAACTAACTAACTTTTTGTTTGTTTCTTAACTTTTTCAAAACTACCTAATTAACTCTCCCTCTCTCTAATTTTCGAAAATATCTTCCCTCTTTTTCAAAAATTTCTTTTTTTTAACTAATTAATTTCTTTTTTTATAAACAAAAAAAAATATTTTTTTTAACTTCAAAATTCAAATTCTTTTTAGTTATTTTATTTTATTTAAGTATTAAGTACTACTTGTGGGATGAACCCTATCTCTTTAAGAGATGTGCAGACGGAATTATCCGTAGGTGTGTCCCCAGAGAGGAAGCACAGAGAATCCTATGGCATTGCCACGGATCTCAATATGGAGGCCATTTCGGAGGTGAACGAACAGCCACCAAGGTCCTCCAATGTGGCTTCTATTGGCCCACACTCTATAAAGATTCCCGAGAGTTTGTATGTAATTGTGACAGTTGCCAAAGAGCTGGTAACCTGCCTCATGGTTACTGATGAGCGGATATTTTATACGCTTTTTGGGGATAATTTCATATAGTTTTGAGTATGTTTTAGTTAGTTTTTAGTTTATTTCCAGTAGTTTTTAGGAAAAATTCATGTTTCTAGACTTTACTATGAGTTGTGTGTTTTTCTGTAATTTCAGGTATTTTTCTGGCTGAAATTGAAGGAGCTGAGGAAAAATCTGATTCAGGCTGAAAAAGGACTGCTGATGTTGTTGGATTCTGACCTCCCTGCACTCAAAGTGGATTTTCTGGAGCTTCAGAACTCGAAATGGCGTGCTTCCAATTGCGTTGGAAAGTAGACATCCAGGGCTTTCCAGAAATATATAATAGTCCATACTTTGCACAAGAATTGACGACGTATACTGGCGTTCAACGCCAGCCTTCTGCCCAAATCTGGCGTCCAGCGCCAGAAAAGGATAAAAAACTGGAGTTGAACGCCCAACATGCTCTATTGTTTATTCGCAATTCAACTGATAAACATAATTGACTTCCTGACTATGATTTACAAGATAACCATAGATTTCTTCAAACCAACAATCTCCGTGGGATTCGACCCTTACTCACGTAAGGTATTACTTGGACGACCCAGTGCACTTGCTGGTCAGTGGTATGCGTTGTGAAAAGTGTGATTTGCAATTTGTGCTACCAGTTACGCCATGCCTCAACAAGGGATCTTAGAAATAGAGTTGTTTGATGTATGGGGAATTGACTTCATGGGACCTTTCCCACCATCATACTCAAACACTTATATTCTGGTGGCAGTTGACTATGTATCAAAATGGGTTGAGGCTATTGCCACACCCACCAATGATACTAAAACAGTGCTGAAGTTCCTCCAGAAACATATTTTCAGCAGGTTTGGTGTCCCTAGAGTGTTAATCAGTGATGGGGACACTCACTTCTGCAATAAACAGCTTTACTCTGCCATGGTTAGGTATGGAATTCGCCACAAAGTGGCCACACCATATCATCCACAAACCAATGGGCAAGCTGAAGTCTCTAACAGAGAATTAAAGAGAATCCTGGAACGGACAGTAACTACCCGTAGAAAGGATTGGGCAAGGAGCTTGGATGATGCCCTGTGGGCTTACAGAACAGCATTCAAGACCCCTATAGGGACCTCTCCATACCAACTCGTTTTGGGGATAATTTCATATAGTTTAGAGTGTGTTTTAGTTAGTTTTTAGTCTATTTCTATTAGTTTCTAGGAAAAATTCATGTTCCTGGACTTTACTATGAGTTGTGTGTTTTTCTGTAATTTCAGGTATTTTTCTGGCTGAAATTGAAGGAGCTGAGCAAAAATCTGATTCAGGCTGAAAAAGGACTGCTGATGCTGTTGGATTCTGACCTTCCTGCACTCAAATCGGATTTTCTGGAGCTACAGAACTCGAAATGGCATGCTTCCAATTGCATTGGAAAGTAGACATCCAGGGCTTTCCAGAAATATATAATAGTCCATACTTTGCACAAGGATAGACGACGTAAACTGGCGTTCAACGCCAGTCCTCTGCCCAATTCTGGCGTCCAGCGCCAGAAAAGGATCAAAAACTGGAGTTGAACGCCCAAACTGGCACAAAAACTGGCGTTCAACTCCACAAATAGCCTCTGCACGTGAATTGCTTAGAGTCTCAGCCCCAGCACACACCAAGTGGGCCCCAGCACACCAAGTGGGCCCCAGAAGTGGATCTCTGCATCATCCATCATAGTCCACTCATATTTTGTAACCCTAGGCTACTGGTTTAGTATTTAAACAACTTTTAGAAACTTATTTTGTATCTCATGACATTTTCAAATCAAAACTTTGTATTCTCTAACGGCATGAGTCTCTAAACCCCATTGTTGGGGGTGAGGAGCTCTGCTGTGTCTCGATGAATTAATGTAAGTATTTCTGTTTTCCATTCAAACACGCTTGTTCCTATCTAAGATGTTCATTCGCGCTTATAAGTAATTTTTAATTTATGCTCTACTGGTTATTCACAATTCAATTGATAAACATAATTGACTTCCTGACTAAGATTTACAAGATAACCATAGATTGCTTCAAACCAACAATCTCCGTGGGATTCGACCTTTACTCACGTAAGGTATTACTTGGACGACCCAGTGCACTTGCTGGTTAGTGGTACGCGTTGTGAAAAGTGTGATTCGCAATTCGTGCACCAGAACACATACACCAAATTACTCAAACAAAATAAATAGAAAAAGAACAATTATCAAACGTTGGGTTGCCTCTGAATAAGTACTTCTTTAACGTCACTAGCTTCACGGTACAACAACTTTTAAGTGAGCTTGTGAACTATTCTTTGACGGTCAACCTCGCCTAAGAAGTAGTGCTTCAACCTTTGGCCATTGAAAGTTCTTCCATAATTTCAATGTAACCATAAGGAGAGACCTTTGTGATAGTGAAAGGGCCAGATCATCTAGATTTAAACTTACTTGGGAAGAGTTTTAGTCTTGAATTGAATAAGAGACCCTTTGGTCAAGCTCAAAAGTTTTTGTTGAGATCCTCTTATCATGCCACATATTGGTTTTCTCCTTGTAGAACTTGGCATTCTCATAAGCTTCCACTTGAAACTCATCAAGCTCATTAAGCTGAAGTAACCTCTTGTCTCCTACAGCTTTAGCCTCAAAATTCTCGAATTTGGTGGCCCGAAACGCTTTCTGCTCCAATTTCACCGGCAAATGACAAGATTTTTCATAAACAAGCTGATATGGAGACTTGCTAATAGGGTCTTGAAAGCTGTTCTATATGCCCATAGAGCATCATCTAACTTCTTGGTCCAATCCTTCTTTAAAGCTCCAATAATTTTCTCCAGAATTTGCTTAAACTCTCTGTTGGAGATGTAACACCTACCACATAGAGCTTTACGCTTAAATCGTAAAATAGAAGTGGTGAGGTATACGACCTCTAAAATAATATATATAGTAATAGTTGAAAGGAATTTATACCAAGGAGCCTTGAAGGAAAGCCTAAACAAAAGTCACAAAATGAAAAGCGCAACGCTCACATAAACGAAAACTAGAATCCGTTGAAAAACAAAGAAATATATACTTAAGAGCGGAAAAGCAAGCTCTGAGCTCGACCTGTGAAGCCAAGGCTGGCCGGAGAATATCATATACATGTATATATATCCCAAGTATCCCAAAATATATATATAAAAAAAATAAATTCCTGTTTCTCCAAAATAGCTTCTAGGAGGATCAAACACAAGTTATATATACATAGGAGAGTCTATAAACATAAATACATAACCAACAGTCCAAAATATAACATGCCAAAGCTAAACTTCGCTTACTCAGAAACTCCAAACGCCTAGCGATGTGCCTCTCGACTTGGATCTAAAAAATGACAACATATGTATGGAATGAGAACCGAAGGTTCTCAGCATGGTAAAGATGTCCGTGTACATAAGATATAAGGTTTTGAGAAAGCCAGAGGCGATCCTAAAACTTCGACACTCATATTTAAAACTTAGAGTTATAATTTCAACCAAAAACAAGGCAAACTAACTAAGATACTCAGGTTTTATTCTAAATATAATTTAACACCTCAATCTCACTCTCCTTTAACCCTCCAAAACACCGGTGGAACTACCCTCGTCACTCCTCTGCCAAACGAGGAATCTCTCAGTTGCATAGACATACAATACAGACAAGGAAAACACAAATAGATTACAGTTACAGCAAGTAGAACATATAGCAAGTAAGCATAGATATTCAAATAGGCAAACCCAGTAATGCAAACTCAAACAAGACAAACAAATGCATATGATGTATCCCTTTCCTACTAGCCATGAGCTCACATGTCGGTTACTTTGCCAGAACTCGACACACCCTGTAGCTAACTTAGATATCATCTCTCTGACATGCCTCCACACTCTTGGTATATGCCCATCACACTCTTGGGATATAGTGCTTGCCACACTCATGAGATATAGTGCCCGTTGCATTTTCTGAGATAAAGTGTTCTCACACTCTTGGGATATAGCGCCTGCCATGCTCTTGGGTTATAGTGTTCGACACACTCATGGAGTATAGTGCCTGACACACTTTCTAGGGTAAAGTGTTCCCACATTCTTGGGATATAGCACCCGCCATGCTCTTGGAATATAGTGCCTGACACACTTTAGAAACAAAGAGAAAGTGATGCAACGAGAATGGAACAGAACATACAGTGACAATTCACAATCATAATCGTAATCATTCACGTTCTTCTCATCGTAATCATGATCCTAAACACCAAAATAATATAATCTCTCAAAATTAAAATCTCAAAATCGAAATTTAGGAGAGAGTGGCTAAGAAAGAAATAGTGATGTACTTACCAAATTGTTTAGTGAGCTTTGTAGAGCTCGACGCGGTGGTCGCGTGGCTGCAAATGATGTAGCGATCGGAGCTCCGAATTGAGAGATATGATGAAATAAAATTGAGGCTAGGGTTTGAGACTCCTCTTTTAGCATGATTCTCAGTTGATTGGGGAAGAAGAGCTGATTTGCATGTTATATATGTTGGGCCATGGGCCCGGTCCAATAGGTCTAGCCCGCTGGCCTAATTTGGGCCAAATTCTTTAAAATTAATGTTAAAATTCTTATTTTAATTATTTCTACTTCATTAAATTATAGAATTTAATTTTCTAATTTCTTTAAATAATAATCAATTTATTGGCTAATTATTCCCTAATTATCTGGGGTTTACAGGAGACTTCCACTTGGCCAATTGTCTGAAGATGGTATGAAGTAGCGACCTTGTGCGTCACTCTATACTTGAGGAGAAGAGTATCCAGCTGCTTGTTGCAAAAGTGGCTTCCTCCAACACTGATTAAGGTTCTAGGAACACCGCAGCTATTGAAGATATTTTTCTTGAGGAAGTTAAGCACTACTTTAGCATCATTAGTGGATAATGATACTGCCTCCACCCATTAAAAACATAATCCACAATGACTAGGATATAATTGTTTGAGAATGAGGGAGGGAAAGGTCCCAAGAAGTCAATCCCCCATACATCAAACAATGTCACCTCCAAAATAAAGTTTTATGGCATTTCATTCCTCTTGGAGAGAGTCCTATCCTTTGGCAATGATCACACTGATAAATCCACATTTCATGGTATTTATTTGCCCTAATTGGGTGGATTTTATCAACTTTTTCTACACTTATTCAATGAAATAGTTGAGTTTTGTAAATTCTCCATAAATTGTGCTCAAAAGTGAAAATATGCTTTTTAGACCCTTATTTGCTAAATTTTATTCACTTTAATTCCATTTGATGCCTTGATTTATTTGTTAAGTGATTTCAGGCTTGTAAGGCAAAGATTGGATTGAAGAAGTGAGGAAAAAGCATGCAAAAGTGGAGAAACCATGAAAAAATAGAGTTTGGAGCTTTTCAGCAAGTGTGTGTGCGCACAACCATGTGTGTGTATGCACAGGTGGAAGCGTGCAGTCATGCGTACACACAACTCTTTGTGCGTACGCACAAGTGGAAAAATCAGAAAGTGTGCGTACGCATACATCTATGTGTACGCACTGGTTCCAGCACGTGACCTCATTAATGCAATTTGCTGGCAACGAATTTTGGGCCTCCAGAACCCAATCCAACTCTTTATGCTAACTTAAAGACAATAAATGAAAGTGCTAGGTGGAAAACACCCCACCATGATAACATCTTCCTAACCCTCTCTTTGTACATAGTTTCAATTCATTGCATTTTGTTTCTTGTAGATAGCTTATGTTTAGTTTAATTTCAAGCTTAGTTAGGTTAAATTTTAGTTTAGATAATATAGTTGTGCATGTGCACACGCTTGTGCGTACGCACACACTTGTGCGCACACACACAGACCCCAATTTTTGCACTCTGTGCGCACGCACCCAGCTGTGCATACGCACACCCCTTTGCACAATCCCTGTTCGGAGCGCTCGCACACCTTGTGCGTTTGCATCCCCCTCTTTTTGCCTCTCATGCATATGCGCAGACCTGTGTGTGTATGCACAGATGGCGAATTTTGATGTTTCATTTTCTTAAAAAAAAAGAAAACAGCTTTTTATGCGTGCGCACAGCCCTGTGCGCACGTACACTACTTATCACCCTTTCTGTCTAGGGCACTCGCACCAGCTTGTGCGAGTGCACCCTTTTTCCCACCTGTGCGTACGCACATACGTGTGCATGCGCACAACTCACCTTTGAAAAAAAAAATAGAAAACAGCTTTCTGTGTGTGCGCACAGACCTGTGCACACGCACAAATCAAATTTCACCTTCTACCTGGAGCGCTCGCACATACTTGTTCGTGCGCACACCGCCATTCTACACCTTTTGTGCGTGCGCATGGCCCTGTGTTCGTACGCACGACTCTGTTCTCACATCACACTACTTCTTTTCCTCTCTTATCTCTATTTCTTGTCTTCTTTTCTCTTCTCCTTTCTTCTTTCCCTTCTTCAACCACCATTAGTCACTATCATTCACCACCCACCATACTTACCCACCATACTCACCTTTAGTTAGTTAGTGTTTAGTTAGTTAGTTAGTTTAATTTTCTGTTTTGGTGCTAAGTGTTGGATGATTGAGTTGATTTGTTGATTCTGTTGAGATATTGCTGCTGAATTATTGATATTGTTATTGCTATTTATTGTTGGATATCTTCATTGAGGTCATACTTTGTTGTTTAGTATTGAGTTTTGAATGTTGAATATTTGCACATACCAAGTACTTATGACATTGCCTTTATAAATCTTGTTGGATTTCTAAATTAAATGTTGTAGCTAGCCACCATGTAATGTGATTTCATTATCTATCATTAGGCAATTTGTTTTTAGTTAATGCATTTGTTGTTAGGTGTTGCTTGCTATGATTGATTTTTATTTAAGTCACCTAGTTGATGCATTGAAATTAAGGAATTGTGAAATTGGATCATAAGCTTACCTAGTGACGTTTTTTGAGCTTTTTAGGCTTTGTGGATCATGTTTTCCACTTCATGTCATTTAGGTGTTGCAAACAAACTTTTCTCTATCATCCATTTTATAATTTCTAGATTCTTGCTTGAATGCTCTTGTACTTCTTCTTTACTTGTTTGTTTATCTTAACCTACAAGTTTTCTTTAAAGTATTTCAAGCACACTAGAATGAGTGAAGTGCATGTTTCTTTCGTGTAATTGTAACATATCTTTCTATGATAGTGTGTGTATTCTAAACCGTGCAACTTGGAATTCACACACTTGTTCCCTTCATGTCACAAACTAACTCACTCACTCATTTTAGTGATTCATCACCTCATTCCAACACTATATGCTTCCTTGCTTTTGCATTTACTTGTATTTCCATCATGTTTTCTATTTTTCATGGATGATGCACCATTAGCAACAAGGGAAGCAGGAGAAAGAGCATGCAATAGCTGATTGATCCACCAGCTGAAGGTGGCAATTCGTGAAGTCGCCATACCCCTTTCTCGTCTTTGGATGCACGGAGGACCGTGTAAACCTTTAAGTGTGGGGAGGTCATCACCGATAGAAAATCTTTGGTGACAAAATCTAATCCTAAACACTTGTCCATTTTATTTTTTCTTGGTTTGTATATATTTTAGAGTATTAATTGCATTCTTCTTAGCTAGTGCATTTCCTTTCATATATACATAATAAGCTTAGTTAAAATAATGAAATTTTCCAAGAAAAAATATTCTTGATAGGGCATTGACATCCTAATTGATTTGAGTTAGAACTTTTGATTGAAACTTGCTTGAAATATATTGTGGAACACATTTTTGAGCTAAGAACACATAAGCATGTGTGTTTTGAGCCTAATTATGTGGTTACTTCATATAACCACTATTTTTATTCTTGTGTGTGTTATTCTATTTCTATGATTGCAATCTTTGATTTGTTTGATTCTTTATGTCTATTGTTTGATGTATATATGCATTTGAATGATTGAGGCCATCTTTTTATTAAGCTCACTTGTCCCAAATAGCCTACCCTTTTATCTTTTTATTAAGTTTGAGCCTATTTCAATCCCCTTTTGTTCTTAATTTTAGCATATCATTAACCCTAAGTGAAAAATAATAAATGTTCCTTATTTGGATCTTTGATTTACTTAGGTTAGTGAGAGTGTGTATCATTTAAGTGTGGGGAAGTTTGGGAACTTTGGTTGAGGTAAAAGTGGATGTTTGTACTTTTGTTGAAAATCTTGGAAATTGGGTACATACTTGTACATAAAATGCTTAAACCATATGCATTGAAACTTTTGTATATATTTTATTTTGAAAAAAAAATGAAATGAAAATGAGAAAAAGAAAAGAAAAGAAAATAGTAGAAAAAAATAGAAAAAGAAAGCAATAAAAAGGGGACAAAATGCCTCAAAGTAGAGTAATAAGAAAAATGCATATGAGTTGTGAATTGAAAGAGAATGCATGAGAATGTGAAAAAGTGAGTAATGGGTAGTTAGGTTTGAATTTGAATTGTATAGGTTGTTATGTAGGTTTAGGTGAAAGCTTAAGTTAATCAAAGATTCAAATTTCAAGCTCACTTGACAATATGCATCCTTACCTTAACCCTAACCCCATTACAACCTATGGAAAAGTCCTCATGATACTTGTATGCATACATTAAATGATTGTTGATTGTTAGATGAAAAACAAGTCTTAGAAAGCTTGATTAGAAGAGAATTAAGTGAATCAACCCTAAACACTTGAGCGATTAGAGTTTATACACATCCGGTGAGGGGTTCGATTGCTCAAATTCTATGTTTCCGCCTTTGATTATCTCCTTTCTTGCAAGTTGTTAACTCTTTTCAATAACTCAATTCAATTGTGGATTTGATTTGATTGCTTTAGTCCTTATGTTTATATATGTATTCTTGAAATTTGATTTATTTTAACTAAGTAGTTGCATTCATTTAGATAGATTGCATATAGGTAGTTTTCTTGTATTGAATAAATGTAATACCCCTTGTTTCTTTCTTGAGTTTAGCATGAGGACATGCTATTGTTTAAGTGTAGGGATGTGTAAATCCACATTTCATGGTATTTATTTGCTCTAATTGGGTGGATTTTATCAACTTTTCCTATACTTATTCAATGAAATAGCTGGGTTTTGTAAATTCTCCATAAATTGTGCTCAAAAGTAAAAATATACTTTTTAGACCCTTATTTGCTAAATTTTATTCACTTTAATTCCATTTGATGCCTTGATGTATTTGTTAAGTGATTTCAGGATTGTAAGGCAAAGATTGGATTGAAAAAGTGAGGAAAAAGCATGCAAAAGTGGGGAAATCATGAAGAAATGGAGTTTGGAGCTTTTTAGCAAGTGTGCGTGCACACAACCATGTGTGCGTACGCACAGATGGAAGCGTGCAGTCATGCGTACACACAAATCTTTGTGCGTACGCACAATTGGAAAAATCAGAAAGTGTGCGTACGCACAGGTCCCAGCACGTGAGCTCATTAATGCAATTCGCTGGCAGCGAATTTTGGGCCTCCAAAACCCAATCTAACTCATTTCTGAAGCTATTTCAACCCTAATTCAAGAAGAGGCAAGGGAGGAGCAATTATGTTTAGATTTTTCCATGTTTTTGTCTTAGTTTTCTAGAGAGAGAAGCTCCCCCTTCTCTCTAGAATTTAGGTTTTCTTAGTTAATTTCTCTTTAACTTCAGTTACTAATTCTTGTTTTAATGTAGTTTCATTTATGTTTTCATGCTTTATTGTCTTAATTCTCTTAGTTCTTCTTCTTCATTTCTCTTTTATGTCACTTTTTATTTTATGAACACTCTTGTCAACTTTGATTTCAATTAATGCAATTTGATGCTTTTATGTTTATTTTTATTTAATTGAGTTGTTATTATTGTTTTCTTGCACTTGGTAGCTTTAGATTTTATTTTGATTGCAATTTAATATGCTTTTATTTTTATGTACACCAAGTGTTTTATAAAAATTCTTGGCTTAGTCTTTACTTAGTTTTACCTCACTCTTGGCTTGGAATTGAGGACTTTGGTGATCTTGAGTCATTGATGTCCATTCTTGATTGATATATTAGAGAAGTTAGTTGATTTGGTTTCCACTAACTCTAAGTCTCCCATTAATAGAGTTGGCTAGGACTTGTGGATTAAAATCAATTATGCCTATTTGACTTATCCTCGATGTTAGGGTTGACTAAGTAGGATTAACTCTTCATAATCATCACATGTTTGTGGTCAATGGCTAGGATAGGTAACCTTGACTCTCAATCCTTGCCAAGAGGTTTCTTAACATTTGAATTTCCCTTTTCTTTGATTAATTGCCTTGAATTTAATTGCTTTGATATTTAGTTATTACATGCTCATTTACTTTCTTGCTATTTACATTTATTGCCCCTTGCCATCAACCCCATTCGCTCATAGCCAATAATTGAGCACTTGATTGCAATTCATAGGGAGATAACCCGTGACTTAAAACTCCCGGTTATTTGATTTGAATTGTGACTTATCTTTATTTTAAACTTTGATTGAGAGTTAATTGTTGGTTTAGGCTATGCTTGCAACGAGATTCTATTTTGTGAAATTCTAGATCAACATTAATTCTCAAATCACACACCTCTCAACAAAGGCACTTGCATCTTTGAAGATGGTTGGCCAATATAAGCCACTTTGGAGAACTTTTGTTGTGCTTCTATCTCCACTAAAGTGATCACCATATTAGAACCATGACAATGCCAAAGAACCTCTTGAGTCTCTTCATGTGGGATGCATCTCTAGATTATTCCATCTGAGCATCACTTGAACAAATAAGGATTATCCCATAAGAAGTAACGAGCATCATGTTGTAGGAATTAAGCAAGGAGATCGGGAAAGTCTTCACAACTACATGGAAAGATTCAACAAAGCATGTATGGACATATAAAGTTTGCCAACAGAAGCAGCCATTATGGGTTTAATCAATGGCCTGAGAGAAGGACCTTTTAGTCACTCCATATCAAAAAAACATCCAGCATCTCTGAACGAGGTACAAGAACAGGCAGAGAAGTACATTAACATGGAGGAGAGTTCTTGGTTAGGAGAGACCTCAAAACCTGGATTTTCCTACCCCTCACGGGACAAGGATAAAGAGTCCGAGAAAAAAGAAGATCAACCCAGTGAGAAGCCCAGAAAATACCATAACTACACCCCTAGCTATTCGCGTGTCTCTTGTGGATATTTACCGAGAAATATGCAACACAGAAAAGATCCCACCACCCCGCGTAATCAAAAGCAAAAAAGGAGGGGGAAGTCGGACAGAGTACTGCGAATACCAGCAAATTTACGGACATCCTACTAACGAGTGCTTTGACTTAAAGAATGTCATAGAGAAACTGGCAAGAGAAGGATGACTAGATCGGTACTTAGCCAACAAGGCGGATGAACCAAGAAAAAGAAGAAGGGACGAAGAGGCTGGACGGATTGAACGACCATTTCACACCCCTGAGAGGCATGTTCATATGATAGATGGAGGATTCGCAAGAGGAGGGATCTCTAAATCATCTCGCAAAAGACACCTTAAAGAGGTATATTGTTCCGAGGCCTGAAACTGTAGGCCGATCTCGGATGAGATCTTCTGTACTGGTTGGAGATGACGTGTCCGGTTGGCTGGTGACGGCCGGAGTTGTTGTGTCCGACTTGTTGGACTGGCTTCACTTCTGATCCGTGGTCACGGAGGGTGGGGGTACCTGCAAGAGACTCCGATGCTTAAGTTAGCACAGGTATTAAGCAGGTTTATTGTAGAATCAGAGTATGAGTTATACCTGGGTGCTCCAGTGTATTTATAGTAGTTGTAGAGTGACATTTCTGGAGATAAGATAGTTATCTTATCTTATCTTATCTTATCTTATCTTTGAATGAGGTCGTCTTATCTTCTGGGGAACCGCCTTTATCTTTCTAGGCTTTAGCTGCCTTTAGATTGGGCTGTGTTCCTTCGTTTGGGCCTACTTGGGCCTCTGTGGCGTTTTGTCCGAGCTCTTTGTGAACAGGTCGGATAGTCTAACCTGAAGAGGTCGGTCGGCTTGTCGCTAAACATCCCGGGTCGGACAGCTTGACCCAGGGTATGAACAGTGCCCCTACTTGAGTTCGATCTTTTTGTGAGTTTGTGCTTTTCAGAGCTTCGATCTCTTTGGAAGTCGTGCTCAAGCATCTGTCTGGCTTGTTTCTTCATTGCTTTGCAATCTTTTGCAGATTTTCTAGAGGTTTGGTACTTCACAGTCCGTCCTCTTTTGAGTGGTAGTGTGGGTTTTCTACCCTTGCCTTCTGGATCACGCCTTGGTTTAAGTTTGTGTTGACAACCCTCTGCTTTGGCAAAGTTATCCTTGCAGCTTGATATCCGGGCTTTTAGTGACTTGTCCGATGACTTTTTAGTGTTCTTTATATAGAACCTTTTTTAGTCTCGGATGACGTTCGTAGCCCTATTTGAGATTGTGCCTTCTTTGAGCGGAGTTGTATCCCTTTTAGCTAAGCACATTTGAGCCTTAAGTTGTTTCTCAACCTTTTGGCTTGTTCTTTTTTGAGATCGTACTTGCGCCTCTTCTTAGCTGACGTCGACCTGTACGACTTTGCCCCTACTTGAGTTCGGATCTTTCTGTGAGATCGTGCTTTCAGAGCTTCGATCTCTTTGGGGAAGTCGTGGTCAAGCATTTTGGTCGATCTTGAGTAGTTTCTCTTTGTGCGGGTCTGGTATTCCCCTTTTTAGTTTGTTGAGAGGTCTTTTTAGCCTTCTTCTGACTTGTTTGTCTTCACTGTTCGGGCTTTTTAGTCATAATCCAACAACTTTTTATAGTTTGTTTAGATGACTTTTTAGCGCCGTCTTTGAGGCCGTGCTTTTTGCTTTTTAAGTAGTGTCTTTTTTCAAGACTTTGTACTTTTCAGTGAAGCACTTCTGGCTTTGGTCTTTTGACTTTTCCTTGGCCTTTGTGAGATGTTTATAGAGTGTTGGCATTTTGCTGTCCGACCTCTTTTTGTTTTGTCCACTTTCTGCTTGGTCGAGGTGGTCCTTTGGGGCTAACTTGTCCGATAACTTTTTAGTGTTCTTTGGTAGAACCTTTTTAGTTAGTCTGAACAATTTCGATAGCCTTGTCGTGGAGCCATGGCTTTTTGGGCAAAGCTATGTCCCTTTTAGCGCACGTTTTTCGTTGGTCCGATTTCTCTTGTCGATCTTTCTTTACCTTTCGTTGGTCCGACTTCTCTTGTCAGTCCAAGTTGTAGCTTTCGTTGGTCCGACTTCTTCTTGTCGGTCCAAGCTGTAGCTTTCGTTGGTATGACTTCTTCTCGTCGGTCCAATCTGTAGTTTTCGTTTGTTCGACTTCTTCTCGTCAGTCCAATCTGTAGCTTTCGTTAGTCCGACTTCTTTTCGTCGGTCCAATCTGTAGCTTTCGTTGGTCCAACTTCTTCTTGTGGGTCCAAGCTATAGCTTTCATTGGTCCGACTTCTTCTCGTTGGTCCAATTTGTAGCTTTAATTGGCTCGGGCTGACTTCTTCATGTCGGCCTCTTCTAAGTTATTTCTTAGTAATCCATTTTATTTGGACCTTTGTGAGATCTCTTTTATGGATTACTTTTTATAACTTTTGTCAGACCGACTTCATTATGTCGGGCTCTTCTAAGTTACTTTTGTAATCCTCTTTCTTGGACCTTGCTCAGGTCTCTTTCAGGGATTACTTTTGTAATTTTATGTTTTGGGCCGACTTCATCATGTTGGGCCCTTCTAAGTTATTTTTGTAATCCTCTTTCTTGGACCTTGTTCAGGTCTCTTTCAGGGATTACTTTTATAACTTTTTGGTTTTGGGCCGACTTCTTTATGTCGAGCCCTCTAAGTTAAAGTAATCCTCTTTTATAGGGTTGGCCAGACCTCTTTCCAGGGTTTATTTATAACTTGGGTTGACTTGGTCTGACTTCTTAATGTCGGCCAGTTTTTAAGTTATTATTTTAGCAATCCATTAAGACCTCATCAGGTCCTTTCTCCGGATCACTTTCGATAACTTCTTGCATTATTCCGTTTTCATCTTTACCGATTTGTAGAAGTTGGGATCATTCCTCGTTTGGTCGACCTTTAGATGAATTTGGTTTTCATCTCTGTTGGTCTTTATCGTGATCGTGCAGTGAATTTATTTTTCACTTTCTGCCGATCTGTTGCTTTATAATCGGGCGATGAATTCTGCTTTCACTTTTTTGCCGACCTTGTCGAAATCAGGCGATGAATTCTGGTTTCATCTTTGCCGACTTTTATCGTGATCGGGCAGTGAATTTGGTTTTCACCCCGCGGCCCTTGTCGTGATCCGGCAGTGAAATTTGCGTTTTAGATTAATGCGTCTTGGTATATGATAAACCACTATTTCATGGTTTATCTTATGCTCAATTGAGTGGATTTTATCAACTCTTTACCCACTTATTCATACTATTTGCATGGTTTTACATTTGCCTTCCTAATTATGTGCTTTGATTGAAAACATGCTTCTTTGGCCTTAAGTTCCCTATGTTTAATCATCTCTTATTACCATTAGATGCCTTGATATGTGTGTTAAGTGATTTCAGAGTTTATAGGGAAGGAATGGCTCAGAGGATAGAAAGGAAGCATGCAAAAGTAGAAGGAATACAAGAAGTTGGAGAAATTGCTAAGCTGTCCAGCCTGACCTCTTCACACTCAAACGGCTATAACTTTAGCTACAGAGGTCTAAATGACGCGGTTCTAGTTGCGTTAGAAAGCTAACGTCCGGGGCTTCGATTTGATATGTAATATGTCATAGTTTTCCTGACGCTAGGCGACGCGGTTGCGTGATCCACGCGGACGCGTTGCAGTGGCGAAAAACCAGCGTGGCAGATTTCATCTCTAGCGATTTCTGGGCTGTTTTCGACCCAGCTTGTGGCCCAAAAAACACATATTAGAGGCTATAAAGTGGAGGAATGCATCCATACATGAAAAAAAAAGCTATCATAATTCACAATTTTAGGAGTAGATGTAGTTTTTAGAGAGAGAGGTTCTCTCCTCTCTCTTAGGATTAGGATTTAGGATTTCTCTTAATTTTAGGAGTGACTTTCAATCCCAGGTTCAATGTTCTTTTTATTTATTTTCTCAATTTAATTTATGAATGTCTATATCAGATTTAATTTCTTTTGTTAATGCAATTCGAGGTATTTTCAGATTTAATTTTGTTTTGCTTTATTTATATTGATGCTTTTAATTTAATTTAGATATTTTTCTCCCTTTTGGCTTTGGTCAAGTGATTGGTAGTACTTGAGTCATCAATCTGAGCAAGTGATTGAAATTGGCAGATTCTGATTGGGCTAGGATTGCTCTAAAAGCTAGTCTTTCCACAGAAGTTGACTAGGACTTGAGAATCAAGCTAATCAGTCCACTTAACCCTCCTTTGTTTAGTAAAGGCTGACCAAGTGGGATTAAAACCCAATTCTCTTCACACCTGATAAGGATAACTAGGATAGGAATTTCAATTCTTATACCTTGCCAAGAGGTTTTTTTATTGTTAATTTATTTTACTTGTTATTTAAATATATCTGTGCCCATTGCCCAAACTCCAAAACCCCCAATTTACAAACTCATAACCAATAATAAGAACATACCTCCCTGCAATTCCTTGAGAAGACGACCCGAGGTTTAAATACTCGGTTATCAATTTAAAAAGGGGTTTGTTACTTGTGACAACCAAAAACGTTTGTACGAAGGGATTTCTGTTGGTTTAGAGACTATATCTACAACGCGACTGTTTTTATAAAATTCTTTACCGGCAAAAATCCTAACGTCAGTATAGCAGTGAATTTTGTTTTCACTTTGTCGACCTTTGTCGAAATCAAATGATGAATTTGGTTTTCATCGTGGTCGGGCGGTGCAGTTGGTTTTCACCTTGCCGACTTGTCGCTTTGTAATCGGACGATGAATTTGGTTTTCATCTTGCCGACTTTGTCGTGATCGGGCGGTGAATTTGGTGTTTCACCTTGCCGACCTGCCGTAGTCGGGCGTCTTCGTAGGAAACTTTTTAGGGAATCTGCGATCTTTTAAACAATAAAATGAAGATAAGAGTGTGTACATGTTAGTACTTACCTTTCTAGGTCGGGCAATCTTTTTGGATCTCGGCCTGGCGCCCTTTTTATATTGCAGGCATGCCATGACCTTGGTAGCTCTTGCCCCTCGAGGTTGGACACTTTGTAGCAACCTTTCCCAATTCTTCTGAACAATTTGGTATAGTCCTTTCTAGTAGGCTGCTAGCTTCTCTTCTCCTGACCAACCTATTCTGATGTCATTTCGGATTAGAATGAGATCATTGTTGCTAGATTACCTTCCGATTGTATCTTGAGGCCATTCGACGTTTTAACGCCTCTTCCTTGATCCGAGCTCTTTCTCGGGTTTCTGGAAGTAGGTCAAGTTCTTCCTTTTGAAGTTGGGAGTTGGCCTCTTCACTGTAGTGGATCACTTTGGGCGATCCTTCTTTGACCTCCACTGGGATCATTGCCTCTATTTCGTAAGCTAATCGGAAGGGTGATTCCTTTGCAGTGGAGTGTGGGGTTCTCCGATATGCCCATAGGACTTGTGGGAGCTCTTCAGGTGGGGCTTAAGGGAAGTTGGCATGCTTTTGATGTAAGGCTTTGTCTTTGTATTTGCTCTGAAGAACTTTGGTTCTTTCTGCAAAAAGTTTGCATATTTGATCGTTTGTTGTCACTTTTCTTTTGTCATTTGCCTTTGAGAAGAATGTGTGCTTTGCTTAGGGTTTGGTTGCTATTTCTATTTCTTTTCATCGTTGCCTGACTCCTTTTGTACAGAAGTTCTAGCTTTTGTTTTGACCTTTTGTTTGAGAGGTGTTCGGACTGTTTGGGTATAGATTGTCGACTTCTTTTTTCTGTGTTCTTGCCCTGTTGTTGCCTCCAAAGGGTGCCCCTGGACTTTCGTGTGAGTCCTAGGATTTCCCTTTTACTGCCACGTCGGTCACTTGATATTTTGCTATTATTATCCGAGTTGTTTTCTTAATTGCCCGAGTTGTTTGGTAGTAACCCCAGAGTCGACCTATGTCTTTGAGATGTCTACTAAGATCCCGGACAGCATGTCTGATTGGCTGAATTTCATAGTTTTAATGCGTGTTACTGTGGCTGACCCTGAGTACATTCCTTATACCGCCTTCGAGATTGACTTGTTGTGGTCTTGTAATGTAGCCTGGATGAGGCTTCTGTTATTGCCCCCTGGTTTGGTGTTAGCTAGTTTTGAAAATGCATCAGCTCGAGCATTCTATGTGTCGGACTTCATTTTTCCCAATTTGTCCGAGCTGTTTTCTATTTTTGTCCAGGGTCCCCCGAATTGTCTGAGATGTTCTCTGGTTTTGTCCAGGGTCCCCCGAATTATCTGAGCTGTCATCTGTAGGATTCTTCCAGCTAAGTTTGTTTTCTGTAGAATGTCTTTTATGGGCTAGTTGGTCTGAACTCTGATAGTGTGAGCTTGAAAGTATGGGTGGAGTCGTTGAGAGGTGAGTACGAAGGCGTAGGTGAACTTTTTCTAGCTTTTGATAGTTTAGTTCGGCCCCTTGTAGAGCTTTGCTGATGAAGTAGATGGGTTGTTGCCCACTTTCGTCTTCTCTGACTAGTGCTGAGGCTATTGCCCGACTTCCCACTGCGAGGTATAATATGAGTTCTTCACTTTCCCGGGGGTCTGGTGAGAATGGGTGGTTGCCCCAAGAATTTTTGAAATCTCGGAAGGCTTGTTCGTATTTCGTTGTGCTTTTCAAACCTCTCTCCCTTCCTTAATATACCTCTTTGAGGTGTCTTTTGCAAGATGATTTGGAGATCGAACCTCCTGCGAATCCTCCATTTATCATATGAACACGTCTCTTAGGGGGGTGAGGTAGACGTTCAACTTGTCCGACCTCTTTGGTGTGAGGTGGACCTTCAACTCGTCTGACCTCTTTGTTGTGAGGTGGACCTTCAACTCGTCCGACCTCTTTGTTGTGAGGTGGACCTTCAACTCGCCCGACCTCTTTGGTGTGAGGTGGACATTCAACTCGCCCGACCTCTTCGATGTGAGGTGGACCTACAACTCGTCCGACATCTTTGTTGTGAGGTGGACCTTCGACTCGTCTGACCTCTTTGTTGTCAGGTGGACCTTCGACTCGTCCGACCTCTTTGTTGTGAGGTGGACCTTCAATTCGTCCGACCTTTTTGTTGTGAGGTGGACCTTCAACTCGCCCGACCTCTTCGGTGTGAGGTGGCTCGTCCGACC